>NC_041387.1:163079467-163085621 GCF_002162155.2 Triticum dicoccoides | reverse complement strand
CGCACTTTTGTGCCGGCTCCGGCGATGGTGGGCGGAAACCCGGGCCGCGGTGCATCGGGAGGCAAGTTCCCCATGCTCGCCACGCCTCGTCCTGCATCTGCATTGCCAACTTGGCGCCAGGTGAGCTGCGTACGTACTATGAGTATATCCATCGTCATCATTCATAACAACGCCCTTTTGATTTCCCACGGCCGCTGTGTTTATATTGTTCCATCATCGTACCTCTACCGATGCAAAGTCACATCCTCCGTCCGCTCCAATGGGCCATAAATCCACTTGTTACAACATTTTCCATACTAGATGATCTTTTTCTTTTAACACGGTGCATACCTGAACACTCATACATACGCGCATACACTAACCCCCATGAAAATAAACATGCACACCCTATCATTATAAGCACCTTCGAGAGATCGAGCTTGCATATCATCTTGAGATTTACGAAGTCACTATAGGCGTCTCGTCGTCGATGGAAACGTCTCCTCCCAATGAAAGCGCATCGCCGAAAATCCTGAAATAAATCCAAAAATAATGCGAGCGCCATGACTTAAACCCTGGCGGGCTGGGATACTATCGTGGTTCTAAGTCTGACAGTAATGTAGGGGGGTATGAATGGAGAGGCAAGATCCTAGCTATGGAGTAGTTGTATACGTAAGAGGTTTACGAGTTCAGGCCCTTCTCGGAGGAAGTAACAGCCCTACGTCTCGGAGCCCGGAGGCGGTCGACTGGATTATGTGCGTATGAGTTACAGGGGTGCGAACCCTTTACACTGAGGATGGGGTGGCTTATATAGAGTCCGCCAGACCCCTCCGGCCCTCAGTTATGCAGGGTTTAAGGTACATTAAGATCGGGCGTTACTCGTAATGCCACAAACAAAGTGCTATGATGACCATAAATGCTACTTAATGACCGACCGTTTGCGTGCAGAGTGACTTTAGGTCTCCTGGCTGTCGAGTGGTTGGCTTCATGGTCGAGTGTCTTCGAGTCCGTCGAGTGGAACATTTCTGGGTTGATTGAAAGGTGGTTTCTTCTAGATATGTCCTTGGGGAGGGTATCTTGGACAGGTCCATGACCCTATCCTAGGTACATAGCTTCATCATTAGCCCCCGAATGGATCGAGGTTTGAGTGGGGAAGGAGTTGAACACACTTCCGACCCATTTTCGTGCTATGAGTATGTCTTGTTCTAGATCAATGAACTTAGGAGACAGCACCAACTTCTTTTTCAGTCGCCTTGATCCATTCTTTGTATCCGTCGAGTGAATTTCTTTACTTGGAGAACTCCAAACGACAGAGCGGAGGAAATCTTCCGTCTGACGAGTTGCTCTGCAGCTCGCGGATTTAGCGGGATTCAAATTTCGGGAAGCGCGCGGGGTGGAGGAGGCCGCAGTAATCGGATGGGATAAGGCAGGGACGCCTCGATCTCCGCGCCACCTTTTTCGCCACGTAACGCGTGCGCGACTGTTGTGAGATTTGACAGGATCGCCCGGGCCTACAAGTCAGTCACTCGGAAGTAACCTCATATAAGGCGCCGGACGGGGTTTTTTGAACAATGCGTTCTCATTTCCTCCTCTCTTCCTCAGACTTATCTGCCGCGTTCGCTTCCGTCTCAGTGCCGCTGCCCTGTGCGCGTCTCGCCGGCGACGATGGTGAAAGAGAAAACGGCGGCCCTGGAGCGGGCGAAGAAAGCGACGGCGAAGGCGAAGGAAAGGACGACCAGTCGAGGCGGATCTTCATCAAGGGCCGGCCTGCCGCAGGGCTGGATCCAGGGCGACTGGATCCGCTCGACGATTCGTCAAGAAGACCTTGGCGACCTGGCCAATGGAGGACTGAACCCCCATGGATCGGCGCGGCTCCCGGGGAAGGAGTCTGAGCCGCAGCCTCAGGAGGGTGAGTGCGTTCTCTTGGCCACCCATGTCGACCGTGGGTTTTCTTTGCCGCCTCACCCTTTCTTTCGGGGATTTCTGAATTTCTATGGGGCGCAACTCCACCACTTCACACCCAACACCATCGTGTACCTCGCTGCTTTCGTGTCGTTGTGCGACAATTTCCTGGGTTGTCGGCCTCATTGAGGTCTTTTGAAGCACATTTTCACCTGTCGCTCCCAGACGGTGAAAAAGGCCAATCCGAGTGACGAGAGAACGCAAGTGATTCAAATGTGTGGGGGTCTTGGGGTTCAAATGAGGGGGAAAAGTTCTTTTCCGGCAATGATCCTACCCGACTCGGTCCGTGGATGGTAGTCGACCTGGTTTTACTGCAAAGACCAGCCGACGCCAGGGCAGTCGACCGGACTCCCTCCTTTTTCCATGGACCGAGTGAGGAAGCCTTCCTCTTTGAAGGTGATCCCGGAAGAGAAGGTGCAGGTTAAGGTGTTGGTCGAACGTGTTATCCAGCTTATCCGTGATGGGGTGACCAGCATGGACCTCTTAGAGGTCTTCCTCCGACGACGCATCCAGCCGCTTCAAGCTCGAGACCATCCGATGTGGATGTATTCTGGCACTGAGGACACCACTCGGATCCACCCGAAGGAGGTCGAGAATGCCACGCTGGAGAGGTGGCTGACGAGCATCACAGGGAACAAGGACAACCCCCGAGGAGCCAGGAGGATTCCTCCACTCGACCAATCATACGAAGTAGACCAGGTCCAATTCTGCATCTCTGACTGTGATCCTGCTTTCTTCATTCTGTTTGCTTAAAATCAATCGACTGACTTTTGTCTTGTTTGCTGTCTTCTAGGCCATTACTGAGATGTACTCGATGCCCAACGGGGTGCAAGAACAGGCCGAGGAGGGGGAGGCAAGCGGAGGTGAAAGTGAGGAGGAGTGGCAATCTGATGGTGAGGGGGAAGAGGATGACGACGGCTCCAGTGAAGAGGAGGAGGAGGAAGTCGATCCTCCTCGCATGGAAAGGCGATCCAAGCTCACCCACGACCCCGCGAGCAAGCGTGGCAAAGCGACTGCGCCTGTTGGGCAGTCGTCAAAACGTTCTCGGGCGGCTTTTCCGGCGTCAACTGAAAAAGCGCTGAAGCATCCACGAGCGGCGTCATCAAAGCCGCCGAAGGCCTTGCCCAAGATGAGAATGACCATTCCCACCATATCCGGGTAACAGCAGAACTTGTGTTTTCTCATTTAGCATGGACAGACTTTTGGTCGACTCATTGACTAACCGACTGGTTTCTGAAATCTGCAGTGCTGCTACCTCCGAGACCTCCGCCAAGAACGAAGACCAGGAAATGAAAGACGCTGCCACCTCCAACCTTGGTACGATCTTTGTAGTTTCACTTTTGGGCGATTGGATTTTCGATTTTAACTTTGGACTTTTCCTGAAGCTCCTCCTCATGTCATTGATCTCCCTGATGATGATGACGAGGCGCCGCTGAGGCCGAGGAGGAATAGAAAGGCGCCGACTAGCAAGACCACTCAGACTGCATCAGTGCCTGAGGCACCGGTTCAGGATGGTGGTAATATTACTCGGAATT
Source organism: Triticum dicoccoides (assembly GCF_002162155.2). Classification (NCBI taxonomy): domain Eukaryota; kingdom Viridiplantae; phylum Streptophyta; class Magnoliopsida; order Poales; family Poaceae; genus Triticum; species Triticum dicoccoides. The sequence continues at coordinate 163,082,145 of NC_041387.1, read as the reverse complement.
CCGTGTCCTTCGCTGTGCCGCTGACGAGTGCTCGACCTTCGTCGTCGACTGCTGACCCGCCTTCCCTTTTCGCCACACACCACGTCCCAGAGGACCAAGCGGGTGCTGCTAAGGAGGCTATATGCCAGGGGGGATCATGATGGAGCAGGTGAAGGCGATCCGGGAAGCCAGCCAAGCGGCCTATGATGCTAGCTCAGCCCTTCAGAGCAACGTCCAGGTTAGTTGGTCTTGTTCTGTTAGGATATGCTATCTGAAGACTTTCTTTCTGAAGATCTTTGTATCTGTACACCCACTGGGTGTGTCGATTGAATTGTTGGATTGGTTGGGGCACGCTGAGTGCACCCACTGGGTGTAGTCCCCGAGACTATGGTGGATTGCTGGCAGTCGACTGTAGTCTTTGTATTTTGAATTTCTTCACTCTAACTTCTTCACTCGGTCTGGTCGGACCATGTCGAATGGAATCTTGGAACCAGTGGGGGCACGCTGAGTGCACCCACTGGGTGTAGTCCCCAAGACCATGGTCGACTATGGCAGTCGACTAAGGTCTGAAGAACCTGTGTTTTTTTGGTAGATCATGATGAGACCATTCTGACTGCTGGCAGTTAGCTATAGTGCTATAGTTTTAGGATCATAACCTCTTTGTCTCTTTCGTCCGACTGATCGGACCAAGTCGGAAGAACCAGTGGGGGCACGCTGAGTGCACCCACTGGGTGTAGTCCCCGAGACTACTGTTGAGTATTTTGATTCGGCTGTAGTCTTAGAAATGTTACGATTTTTCTCTTAGTCACTCGGAAGCAACCTATGTTTGATGTCTGTCGACTGACCCTTCGCAGAAATCTTGCGAGCTTGTGGTTCTCTATACTGAATTGGAAAAGAAACATATCCAGCTCGACCTTGACTTGAAGCTTGTTCAGGAGAACTTTAAGAAGGCGAAAGATGAAGCAAAAGGTATGGTTGGTGAGAATCTTGACGACTGTCTTTATCTTTCTGCCCATTCCTGATTCTGATCTCATTGTCATTTTGTAGATAAAATGAAGGAGGCTCTAAAGAAGAAGGACCATGACCTCGCCGAGGCGCAGAAGGCGGCTTTGGACAAAATGAAGCTTGCGGAAGAAAAACTGGCTTCAGTCGGTAAACTTGAAGAGGAGAACGCCAATCTGAAAGCTGCTCTCGACGCGGCCAACAAGGAGGTCAGCCGTCTGAAGAATGATAAGATAGCTCTAAGTGACAAGGCTAGCAAACTGGCGGGGAAGAAGAACAATCTGGAGGCTTATCTGGGAGGGCTCGCCAAGAAGTTATTCATCATGCTTGAAGGTAATCTCTTCTATCCGACTGACTTGTTATCATCGACTCATCATAGAACTATTGGCTTAACTTCGAATTGTGTTTACGGAATTCTGCCAAAACTTCGAGGAGGAGACCAGTCGAGTGGAGACAAGCTTGGACCCTATTAACTCTCCTGTGAAGGATGAAGCCGCTATGAACGTGCTTCGACTGGAGTCACGTGTTGCTGGAGTTGTTGACTACCTTGCTCGACTGAAGGTTGCGGCGTCGTGAATTGACACGACACTCTGGTCGGGAGAGATGCTTCAAAATGACCTCGAGTCTCTAATGACTCGACTGAATGAGGTTCCAGGTCGAGTGCAAGAATGGAAGAAGTCTTCTGCCAGGTGCGGCGCTAACGTTGCTCTGTCCCTGGTCCCTGTTCATTGCAAGGATGCGCGGGAGGAAAAGCTGGCGTCCATCAAAGTTGCCAATACCAAGAAGCACGGCTTCCAATCTTTCATGGAGACCTTCATTGCTGCTGCCACTCGGATTGCTGACGGAATTTATTTGGACCAGTTTGTCACGCCCTCCAGTCCTCCACCTGAGGAGTAAGAAAAACTTCTATGCTTCGCCTTAAATTTGCCTCGGAATGCCGAGTGGTTTTGTAACCGATAAACTTTTACAGGCTTGACACCTGAGCACTTCTGAATCCGTAGGATGTTATCTGAACTTGGCTTATCGTTGAATATGCTTGCTTTTGCCTTTGAGCGAACTTTGTTCTTCACTCGGAATATGCTTTAGTGCTTGAGACGCAGCCCTGAGGTGAAAAAATCCAGTCGACCTGCACTTCATCATTCTTGTAGGTAGGGATGGAGCACAGATTGCAGTCGACCTGCGTCCTTGCTGATCGGGATGGAGAGCATGTTGTACTTGTGGCGTAGATCCGAAGGAGAAGGTAGCAGTCGACCTGCACCTCGTCGTCCTTATGGATCGGAATAGAGCGCACGTTGTATTTGTGGTGCAGCTCCGAGGGAGAAGGTAGCATTCGACCTGCACCTCGTCGTCCTTGCGGATCAGAATAGAGCGCATGTTGTATTTGTGGCGCAGCTCCGAAGGAGAAGGTAGCAGTCGACTTGCACCTCGTCGTACTTGCGGATCGGAATGGATTTCATACTTAGGCGAGTACTTGAACTGCAGCTAAGCCCCCGAGTGGGAGTGTTGCTCTCCACTCGGTAGGGTTTTTAAATAGTTAGGCAAGTACTGGACTGCAGCTAAGCCCCTGAGTGGGAGGTTTGCTCTCCACTTGGTAGGATTTTCAAATACTTAGGCGAGTACTGGACTGCAGCTAAGCCCCCGAGTGGGAGGTTTGCTCTCCACTCTGTAGGGTTTTCAAATACTTAGGCGAGTACTGG
>NC_041387.1:163060603-163079094 GCF_002162155.2 Triticum dicoccoides | reverse complement strand
AAATACTTAGGCAAGTACTGGACTGCAGCTAAGCCCCCGAGTGGGAGGATTGCTCTCCACTCGGTAGGATTTTTAAATACTTAGGTGAGTACTGGACTGTAGCTAAGCCCCCGAGTGGGAGGATTGCTCTCCACTCGGTAGGATTTTTAAATACTGAGGCGAGTACTGGACTGCAGCTAAGCCCCCAAGTGGGAGGATTGCTCTCCACTCGGTAGGATTTTTAAATACTTAGGCAGGTACTGGACTGCAGCTAAGCCCCCGAGTGGGAGGTTTGCTCTCCACTCGGTAGGATTTTTTATTACCTAGGCAAGTACTAGACTGCAGCTAAGCCCCCAAGTGGGAGGGTTGCTCTCCACTCGGTAGGATTTTTGAATACTTAGGCGAAACGGATTCGTAGCTAAGCCCCCGAGTGAGAGGCTTGCTCGTCACTCGGTAGGATTTTTGAATACTTAGGCGAAACGGATTCGCAGCTAAGCCCCCGAGTGAGAGGCTTGCTCGTCACTCGATAGGAATTTTTTTTACAAACTTAGGCGAAACGGATTCGCGGCTAAGCCACCCACTGGGGGATTTTCTCATGCAAACAAAAGCAACAACAATCACTGGGAAAATTATAACACTCTTGTCTTTGATAAACAAACTATAGAGGTACTTTTTATTACATCTCATCCGAATGAGTACTTAAGAATAAAAGGGGCGGAGCAGCTCCGCATTCCAACCTCGTGGCTCATCAATCTGGCGATCGACATTGTAAAGACGGTACGCTCCATTGTGGAGAACTTTGGTGACGATGAAGGGGCCTTCCCAAGTAGGAGCGAGCTTGTGTGGCTTCTGTTGATCCACCCGGAGGACCAAGTCCCCTTCTTGGAAGGCTTGACTCTTCACGTTTCTGGCATGGAATCGACGCAAGTCCTGCTGATAGATAGTCGATCGAATCATGGCCATCTCTCTTTCTTCTTCTAGAAGGTCGACTGCGTCCTGTCGGGCTTGTTCTGCTTCATCTTCAAAGTAGAGCTCGACTCGGGGTGCATTGTGAAGCAGGTCACTGGGTAGAACTGCTTCAGCTCCATAGACCAGAAAGAATGGAGTCCGCCCAGTCGACCGATTAGTAGTCCTCAATCCCCAAAGAACTGATGGAAGTTCGTCGACCCACGCGCCTGCTGCGTGTTTGAGATCACGCATCAACCGGGGTTTCAGTCCTTTGAGAATTAGGCCGTTTGCTCTTTCTGCTTGTCCATCCAACTGGGGGTGAGAGACGGAAGCGTAGTCGACTCGTGTGCCTTGAGAAGCGCAGAAGGCTCTGAATTTGTCGGAATCAAAGTTTGACCCATTATCAGTGATGATGTTGTGCGGGACTCCATATCTGAATATCAACTCTCTGATGAAGCTGATAGCAGTGCAGGTATCAAGATTCTTGATAGGCTTTGCTTCAATCCACTTAGTGAACTTGTCGACTGCCACCAGTACATGGGTAAAGCCGTCCTGCCAATTCTCAGTGGTCCAACCATATCCAATCCCCAAACGGCGAAGGGCCAGACGAGTGGAATTGTCTTCAAGGCTGAGGCGAGTTTGCGTGACATATTGGAATAGAACTGACATCCTTCACACTTGTCGACTATCTCCTTCGCCATTTCATTTGCTCTTGGCCAGTAAAACCCCGCTCGGTATGCTTTAGCCACAATGGTCCAAGAGGACGCATGATGACCACAAGTCCTCGAGTGGATATCGTCAAGAATTATCTGACCTTCTTCTGGTGTTATACACTTTTGACCGACTCCAGTCGCGCTTTCTCTGTACAACTGTCCCTTTATCACAGTAAAGGCCTTGGATCGACGGACGATCTGTCGAGCCTCTTCTTCATTCTCTGGGAGCTCTTTCCTTAGGATATACGCGATGTATGGCACTGTCCAGTCGGGAGTGATGACCAAAACTTCCATGATCAGGTCGACCACAGCTGGGACCTCAACTTCAGTCGGATCCGTGACACTTTTTGGCTGCGGGGCTTCTTCGATGAAAGGATCCTCTTGAACTGATGGTGTGTGGATATGTTCCAAAAACACATTACTGGGAATGGCTTCTCTTTTGGAACCTATTTTTGCCAAATCATCAGGCGCTTGATTTTTCAGTCGGGGTATATGATGAAGCTCTAACCCCTCGAATTTCTTTTCTAGCTTTCTCATTGCATTGCAGTAACCAGTCATGGCCGGACTTCTGACGTCCCACTCCTTCATCACTTGGTTAACCACCAAATCCGAGTCGCCATAGACCATGAGGCGACGGACGCCGAGTGAAATGGCCATACGCAACCCATACAAAAGTGCTTCGTATTCTGCTTCGTTATTGGAGGAATCAAAGTGAATCTGGAGCACATATCTAAGCTTATCTCCCCGGGGGGAAACCAACACTACCCCAGCACCGGAACCATTCAGCATCTTAGAACCATCAAAGAACATGGTCCAGTGCTCCGAGTGAACTTGAGTCGGCAGTTGCTGCTCAATCCACTCGGCTATGAAGTCTGCTATTGCTTGGTACTTGATGGCTTTCTTTGCCTAACTTGATATCCAGGGGAAGGAGTTCAATCGCCCATTTTGCCACTCGACCAGTTGCATCTCTGTTGTGTAGAATCTCTGACAATGGAGCGTCGCTGACGACTGTAATGGAATGGTCAGAGAAGTAATGAGCAACCTTCTTCGTGGTCATATAAATCCCATATACAAGCTTCTGATAATGAGGGTATCTTTGCTTTGATGGGGTCAAAACTTCAGAAATATAATATACTGGGCGCTGAACTTTAAAGGCTTTTCCTTCTTCTTCCCGCTCGACCGTAAGTACTGTACTGACGACTTGTCCTGTGGCTGCAATGTAAAGCAGCAAGGGCTCTTTGCTGATTGGGGTAGCAAGCACTGGTTGGGTGGAGATCAGGGCTTTTAGCTCTGCAAACGCTGCATCAGCTTCATGAGTCCACTCGAACTTGTCTGACTTCTTCATCAGTCGGTAAAGGGGCAATGCCTTTTCACCGAGACGAGAGATGAATCGACTTAAAGCGGCCAAGCAACCAGTAAGCTTCTGGACATCGTGCACACGTACAGGACGTTTCATTCGGAGTATAGTACCAACTCTTTCTGGATTGGCGTCGATTCCTCGTTCGGAAATGAGAAAACTGAGTAAATTTCCGCCAGGACCTCTGAATGTGCACTTTGATGGATTAAGCTTGATATCATACCTCCTGAGGTTGGCAAATGTCTCAGCAAGGTCAGTCAGCAGGTTGGAACCCTTCCGTGACTTGACCACAATATCATCCATGTATGCTTCCACATTCCGACTGATTTGAGTGAGCAAACACTTCTGAATCATCCTCACGAACGTGGCTCCGGCATTCTTGAGGCCGAATGGCATGGTGACATAACAGAAGCACCCGAATGGAGTGATGAAATCTGTTTTGATCTCGTCGGGTCCATACAGACGGATCTGATGGTAACCAGAATAGGCGTCTAAAAAAGACAGGCGCTCACATCCCGCAGTCGAATCGACTATTTGGTCGATGCGGGGGAGAGGAAAATGATCTTTTGGGCAGGCCCGATTGATATGTTTGAAGTCAATGCACATGCGAAGTGACTTGTCCTTCTTGGGGACCATGACAACATTAGCGAGCCACCCGGAGTGGTAAATCTCTTGGATAAACTCCGCTGCTAAGAGCTGAGCCACCTCCTCACCAATGGCCTTTCTCTTCTGGACGACGGACCGTCGAAGATGTTCCTTGACAGGTTTCACTTTTGAGTCGACTCGTAGACGGTGCTCAGCCAGCCCCCTGGGAACACCCGGCATGTCAGAAGGCTTCCATGCGAAGATGTCTCAGTTCTCACGGAGGAACTGGATGAGCTCTTCTTCCTATTTGGAGTCGAGTGTTGTAGAGATATGAGTCGGAGCAGCACCGGGGTCGGTCAGGTGAATGTGAATCAGTTTTGTCTCACCGGACGACTGAAATGTTGATCCGTAGCGGGCTTCTTGGCTCGCAACAAATCACTCGGGTCTGCAGTTTTCTGGTATTCCTGCAGCTCTACCACTGCCATCTGAGCATCGATGATCTTTGAGCCTTTCTGAAAGCACTCTTCCGCCTTCTTCCGATTGCCAGTAATAGTGATCACACCTTTGGGACCAGGCATCTTCAATTTGAGGTATACATAACATGGTCGAGCCATGAAACGTGCATAGGCTGGCCTGCCCAAAATAGCGTGATAAGCACTCTGGAAATCCACAACTTCAAACATCAACTTTTCTTTGCGGTAATTCTTGGAATCACCGAAAACCACATCAAGAGCAATTTGGCAGAGTGACTCAGCCTTCTTTCTAGGAATGACTCCATGGAAACTCATGTTGCTGGTACTGAGTCTGGACATCGGAATGACCATCCCTTTCAACGTCTCTGCATATAGTATATTTAGGCCACTGCCACCATTCATCAAAACTTCAGTCAGTCGAGTGCCTTCGACGACTGGGTCGACCACCAAAGCTTGTCTCCCAGGGGTGGCTATATGTGTCGGATGATCAGACTGGTCGAATGTGATGGCAGTCTGAGACCATTTCAGATAACTGGGTGTCGTCGGAGCAACCAAATTCACTTCTCGGTTGATAACTTTCAATCAACTTTTGCTTTCAACATCAGCAAAAATCATCAGGGTGGAATTGACCTGGGGATATCCATCATCACTATCTTCTTTGTCCTCAACTTTGTCCGACTCCTTTTCCTTATCTTTGGGTTGTTTCCCTGGAATTGCTGGATCAAGAGCCGACACTGTCGAGTGGTATGTTTCGGGTAAATGAATTTACCCTCCTCATCTTTCTTCGTGTGGATGTGGCAGGCAAATCCATCACGTCATTCCCTTCCTTGTCCTTCACCTTCTTAGGGTTCCAAGACCCTTTGGGATTCCCTTTAAACTTTCCTTAAGTCATGGCCAAGGCTTCTCCAGGAGCAGCTGGCTCGGCTTTCCGCTTCTGCTTCCGACTGGAGTTCCCTCCTCCGGTTTCGTGGGAGACCGACTTGTGCTTGCCACTCTAGAGCTGATCCTCTTCTTCACCATTGGCATATTTGTTGGCAATCTCCATCATTCGACTCAGAGACATGTCTCCGGTTCGACCGAATTTTAGGTTTAGCTCTCTGTACTTAACGCCTTCCTTGAAGGAACAGACTGCCTGGTGATCAGATACATTCTCTACCGTGTGATGCAACGTGATCCATCTCTGGATGTAATCCCTCAGAGTTTCATTCGACTTCTGCACACAAGATTGCAGCTCTGTCAACCCTGCTGGTCACTTGCAAGTTCTCTCAAATGTTCTGACAAACACTTGGGCAAGATCCTCCCAAGTGTAAATGCTGCTGGGTGCTAACTGATTCAACCATGCTCTGGCCGAGCCCTCCAACATAAGAGGCATGTGTTTCATGGCCACCTCATCGTTGCCGCCGCCAATCTCAAAAACCACTCGGTAGTCTTCAAGCCAAGTATCAGGCTTGGACTCACCAGTGAACTTACTGACTCTAGTCGCCAACCTGAAGTTGGGAGGAATCACCGCGACCTTGATGGCTCTGCTGAAACACTCTGGTCCTGAGACGTGTACTCTGTTGTTGGTGGGTATATCTCTGTCATGACCTTCTCGGTGAGCTCTATTCCTGTCGACCAAACCTTGAACAATAATGGATCTCGCATCAAAGCCTGGTTCCCTGGGGTCGACTGGAATCCTTCACCCAACACTATGATGGCGTCTGTCATCCTGCTGTCGAGGCGCGTACGATCAACCCCTTGGGGAAGGGGTGGGCACTCGACGTCGATCATCACGATCGAATCGGTGATCATACTGCTCACGGTTCTTGTACTGATCACGCCGGTCTCCACGTTCCTCATGCCTCGAGGGCGATCTTGGGCTATGGGCCGACTGGACTGTATTTGCAGCGACGGATCTGCTATGAATCCTATTCCGTGACTGTGATACAGCTGAATTTTGATCTCCTACTGCCCGGAGTAATGCTCTGATCTGTAACAAGCCTCTGCCAGCCTCTGACTGGGAAGGCTGAATCGACTCTGCTATACGGGCTGCAGCTGCTAGATTCTGAATCGGAGTTCGATATACCTGCGTCGGTGGTGGAAAGAGTTGACATCGACTGGTTTCTGGAACCCGTTGCCGCACACGCTCGTCGAATGCTCGCTAGAGGTTCTCCAGTCGAGTGCGCTCAGCCAAGTTGGCCAAGCGCGCGTCCTCTAAGGCCCGAGCCTAGGGTGTTTCTCCAACGATAGGAGTGTGCAGCGCATCCATGTTCCAGCGGCGAAGTTCTTCCCTCTGCAACAAAGTGAGGGGCTCGGGGAGATACTCTTCGTGGGCATGTGAAGGATCGCCTCCGCCGTCGCCTCCGTCGGCGCGGGGAAAGCCGGGAGGACTGCATGGTCCATCGACCATCAGAACCTCCACCGCCGGATCACTGCTATCGCACTCGGATGCAGTCTCTACGGAGCCAGTTGACAGGTCGAACAGGCCGTAGAGAGATTCGTCGGGCTCGATCGCCGCGACTTGGGAGGTGGCCGACTGGTGAGCCACCACGTGCCTCACCCACCGCTGAAGCCTCGACCGACCGGAGCGCTTGCGTCGGTAGGAGACAGGGAGGGAGGACGAATCAGGGGCCGACCAATACTGGGTCGACGGTTGCCGCAGGAGGGCGCCGCGGACGCACGCGCGAAAGTGCGTCGCCCCACGGACGGGGAGCGCGTCGATGTCGAGCGGAGCCTCCTGAAGCCAAGCGGAGTCGTCGGCGATGAACGTGAGCGCGCCGAGACGGATCTCGCGGCCCTCAACCAAAACTCCGCCTGAAACCATGATGAAGGAGATCGGAACAATCGCAACTTCTCCAATAAGTCACTAAGACACCTGCCCCACGGTGGGCGCCAACTGTCGTGGTTCTAAGTCTGACAGTAATGTAGGGGGTAGGAATGGAGAGGCAAGATCCTAGCTATGGAGTAGTTGTATACGCAAGAGGTTTACGAGTTCAGGCCCTTCTCGGACGAAGTAACAACCCTATGTCTCGGAGTTCGGAGGCGGTCGACTGGATTATGTGCGTATGAGTTACAGGGGTGCGAACCCTTTACACTGAGGAGGGGGGTGGCTTATATAGAGTCCGCCAGACCCCTCCGGCCCTCAGTTATGCAGGGTTTAAGGTACATTAAGATCGGGCGTTACTGGTAGCGCCACAAATAAAGTGCTATGATGACCATAAAAGCTACTTAATGACTGACCGTTTGCGTGCAGAGTGACTTTAGGTCTCCTGGCTGTCGAGTGGTTGGCTTCATGGTCGAGTGTCTTCGAGTCCATCGAGTGGAACATTGCCGGGTCGATTGAAAGGTGGTTTCTTCTAGAGATGTCCTTGGGGAGGGTATCTTGGACAGGTCCATGACCCAACCCTAGGTACATAGCTTCATCATATACCACTGTCCCCCAACCGTTGAACCACGGGTTGGTTCGGAGATGATGTATTTTACATCACTACATTATGGTTGGAATAAAATATACATCATTAAAAACATTTTTTACATCATAAAAAACATTCAACTTCAACGCATGATGTAAAATATGGCACTAGTGCTCCATTAGATGATGTAAAGTTACAACGATTGATCTTCATATCAAAACAAACATAGTTCATACTAGATCATAGTGATACTACTTCATACTGATTCTACTTGATCATCACCAAACATAAAACTACTAGACGGGTCGCTCACAAACTGTACGCAGAACACATCAATGGTGGGGTCGTCAGAGTCGTGGAGCCTCTGACGACAAATTGGACTCAACGAGGATCCCGTCGAGGGGCCGGTCTCGTCCTCTTTCTCGACTCCACGCTTCCAATAGAACCCCAGCTCGTTCCGATTGTATTGAGGATCTCCTGAGCGAACCTAGCCATCGCCATTTCGTCACTCTCGTCGGGAGCAATGTGAATCCAGGACTTCTTCTTCTTCTCTTTGATTGGTCGTATGGTCAGATTCTTTGGCCCACGAAGCCTTCTTGCTCCCATTTTTTTATCTTCGGACAATTCATCTTGTGACTCGACACGAAACACCGCGTCATCGTCATGCCGCCGGAACGCCACGCGGCGACGCCATACGCACACGCGCCCTCGTCGGCAGACGCAAAGGTGCCGAGCTAGTAGTGACGGCTGTCACACTAGAACTCGACACCGAAGTTATCGGACGGGTGCGTCTACACCCCCGTGAAGCCCAATTTGCTCTTCGACGGCTTCTCCGAAGACATGACGATAGCGCGGGCGACGGTGTCGATGCAAGACGGCCAGACTAAGTGCAACATGGAGCTGTGGAGGCCGTGCAGTGGCGAATTCAGGCAGGGTGTGGCTTCTGAATCGGGCGACACGGCGGCGGCGAAAGCGGCTTTACATTCGGTCGATTTATAGTAGAGGGGCAGCGGGGAAGTGGCAAATCCGACGGCGACGGGATTGTGATGGACGGATCCGGCGACGGGGGTTGGAGGGTGCGGCTGGCGGTTTCGGTGATGGCGTGAGGTCGCATGGCTGTCGTGCGGGGGGTGGGGAATGAAGTTTCAGGAGGTACTTGGGTGTTTACGCGGCAGACTGCATTTTGTACTCGGGCGCGGCTTGTGATGCAAATTCGCATCACCAAGTGACCTATTTTACATCTAGAGCAAATCTAGAGCAAAAGAAATTACATCTGCATCATCTGTTGGAGCGTTGTTTTTCGGCCTTGGTGATATAAAATTCGGTTATTTATACATACACACAAAGATGTACGCACAAGGGTGTTCTTGCTCTTGCACGTAGATTACAGGTGAATGTTCAACCCTCATCCTAGTGTCCTCCTCCTAGATTATATAGGCCCTGTTTGGTTCATAAGTCCTAGAACTTTTTCTAGTCCCAACTAAAGTTCCTAGTCCCTAAAAAGTCCCTCCCTGTTTGTTTTCATGGACTAAAAAGTCCCTAGTCCTTCCCTAGAGGTTATTAAATGACCATGTTATCCCTAGTATACAGAAAAATAACAACCAAAAAACACCATGGGGCGGCGGGGCAATGGGTGCAGGGAGGGGCATTGTTGGAAAAGTCCCAAAAAGTCCCAAAAAGACTCTCTTTGAGAGTCTTCTTCATTTAGTCCCAAAAAGCAACTTTTAGTCCCTAGTAGTCCCTCCTATTTGGTTAAAAAGTCTCTAAGAGGGACTTTTTCTAGTCCTTTCACCAAAAGTCCCTGGAAACAAACACCCCCATAGTGTGCTAGGGGCGGTGTCATAACGGCCTTGTATTAATGTTCTTTATGGTCTCATGCACAACCAACTGTTTCATTGTCATTACTACTGGTAATCGCAATGCTTAGCTAGATATACTTTCGTTGGGCAATGTCAGCATTCAATGCACCATCAGATCATGCAAACCTCAGGTGTAGCCTCATGTAGTACATCCGACTACTGCTAGCCACAGGATAACCGACTGGTGGTGCTTGTTTAATGCGGAGTAGAATCTGACTGTTGCCACTTAGTGTCGGTGTATAGAAGTAGGGGTTCTACTCTGCACCCCTCTACCTGTGCACAGGCAGTCTGAGCCACGATCAAGGCCACACTTGGCAAGGCAAGGGAAGGAGGCCGAGGCCACAAGACGGTCAAAGCAACGCCAAGTCCAAATACACAAAAGAGTAAGAGGGCGAGGTAGGGTCCCCCGGCAAGACCCTTGCCGGGGCGGCCTCCACGGCCCCGGCAAGGACCTTGCCGCGACAACGTGCCCAACCCCAACGGAGCGTGCCACCCTCGAGCCCAAGGTTTCCGACAACCACATTGGAACCAAGGCTCGGGAGGCACCTCCATGATGGCATGTAGATCTTTGTGAAGACAAGAAGCACACATAATTGGACGAGGATTAGAAGACGACAAGCCTCGACAAAACCCTTGTCAAGGGCATCCACGAGACCTCCGGAAAGGCCCTTGCCGGGGACGACCACCGTGCCGCGACAAGGCCCTTGCCGGGGCCCCGGCAAGGGCCTTGCCAAGGACATCCGCGGGGCCACAGCCAGGCCCACACCCGCCAAGGTTCCACCGCCACTCCCATGCAGCTGCCAGCCCACCAGCTAGGCAGGCACCTGCATGTCGACATGAGGCTTCCAAGCCAACTCAGCGAGCGCCTACATGGTGGCATGCAAATCTTCCTGAAGGCCCTACCACCGCGCCACGTCAGCAGCCTGCCAGCCTACATGGCGCCGACCGCCTCGCTGCCCCGAGCGTGTGCCAAAGCAGGGCGAGGCGGCAGTAAAGGGAGGGGTACACCTAAGAGGCGCATTAAATGCGTCTTGTCCCGTAATGGCTAAGCGATAAGCTTAGCCACTGTGCACCGATGCCACCTCCTGTGTGCCACTGTGGCGATCCCCTTGACTATAAAAGGAGGCCCGATGCATCCATGAGAAGGATTCGGACCCTTGGACAAGTTAAACTCATCGTAGCTAGCTCAAGAACTCCAAGAACACATATATACACACCAAAGCAGGACTAGGGTATTACGCATCCTCACGGCCCAAACCTGGGTAAATGACCTGAGTGCTTGTGCTGATTGCTGATCCCACTCTGCTCATGACCCCGCGCCCCGCAACCGTAGTAGGGATTCCCGTGATCCCATAGATGTCGTTTCCACCGACATCTTTGGCGCCCCAGGTAGGGGGTGCAGTCGTCAGAATCTGGTTTAGTAGCTAGTCGAACAGCTCTTCGTCGCCATGGCTCCCAAGAGGAAGACGACCACGGCGATCAGTTCATCCGGAACCGGACTGCCTGTACCGGTGCGGGCCAGTAGTGGGCCGGTCGCGGAAAGAACCCGTGGCGTGACCCGCGAACACCCACATCACCCTGGTAGTCTAGACCTGGTGAGCAGCATCGTTCGTGCGCCAGGCGACGGGCCGCACGCCGGAAACTCCAGAGATGGAGTTGGGCCCCCCCACAGGTGGCACGGGGCCCTCCAGGGGCGTCGCCATGCCGCCCGATGGCGGCGCGACGGCCTCCAAGACACCAACACCGGCGCCCACGGCGCGTTCTTCCCAAGTTGTGCGCGATGAACAGTGCCACCCCGCTGGTGACCCTGGGCGCCGCCCTGGGAAGAGTCCCGCGTGTCCTTCACGGGACGAGGAAGGCTAGCATGCACTCCGAGGTGCTGGTGAAAATGGCGGACAGCCGCAGGGCCATGATAGAGCTCCTTCTAACATAGTTAGAAGTCGAAGCACGCCACGGTCCATGCAGTTTTCGCCGCCGCCCACACCAGCAGAAGCTCTGGCGCGCGCACAACTGCTCCTTGACTTTCCTCCTGTTGTGGAGAGGCTCGACGAGTGGAGAGCCAATGTCCGGAGCCTCGTCGGCATCGCCAACAAAGATGAGCCTCGGCCAGAGGGGCCCGTAGGCCGTCGCTCCGCCGAGCCACCGCATGCCAGCGGTGGAAGGGCCGGGGGCGATGCAGCCACGGTGCACTCTCCTCCCCCACGCCAGCCTCCGCGGGTGTCAATCCGTCTCGATCATGCTTGCGATAATATCTTCATAGCGTCGTCCGATCCGCGGACCCACCGCTACCAGCGTCAAGTTCTTCGAGAGCGAGCCCTTGAAGACGCTCGAACCACCATCGAGCGCCAACATGATGCATGCCACCAATCAGACAGACGGACAGGGCCCACTATGGACCACCCAACACTGGGAGGCTACGGTGGCCTACCCTACGAGGTGGGTTGTCCGGCCTTCACCCCCGAGCTGCGGCAGTTCCAGTGGCCCTCCCACCACACATTCAAGCTCGACGTTGGCGAGAAGTACAACGGCAAGACTCACTCGTCAGAGTTCCTCAGCATCTACACCATCGCGATGCAAGCTGCTGGAGCCTGCGGTGATAAGATGCTTGCCAATTACTTCCCGCTGGCGCTCAAGCCCAATGTTATGTCATGGTTGATGCACTTGCCGGTGGATTCCATTTCTTCTTGGTCGGATCTGTGTCATGAGTTTGTTGGTGACTTCACTGGAGGCCATCAAGCTCATGGCCAGGCGAGCGATTTGCACATCATCCCCTAGAAGGAAGGAGAAAACCCGCGCAAGTACATCCAAAGGTTCAGCCGAGTGCAGTACAACATCCCAGACATTCATCCCGCCGCCGTGATTAGTGAATTTCATCAGAATGTGCACAACCGCAAGATGCGTGAGGAGCTGGCGATGAACAAGGTCAAGGATGTGGCCGAACTTTACGTCCTGGCCGACAGGTGCGCTCGGGCTGAAGAGGGGAAGGAAGTACCCCGGCGAGGACGCCAGTGCGGAAACCGACTCCACAAACGACGACACCGCCGCCCCGACAAAGAAGGGTCGGCACCGTAATAGAAAGCGCAAGGGCAAGACTGTGCTTGCTATCGAGGGATCCGACGACACCGACACTGCCAAGAAGGCCAAGGCAAGCGACCCCGACAAGGAGGTTGCTGGGTGTGGCACTTGCCGGGCCTTGGCGACTGCCGACAAGCCAGGGGGCTCTAACAAGCAGTATTGCAAGATCCACCGCACCAAAGGCCACAACCTCTAGAACTGCCGACAAGTTGAGCTGCTCGCTGAGAAGCAAAAAGCTGAATATGAGAGGCGGGACAAAGAGAAGGGTCAAGATGGTGCCGAAGGATCCAGCAAGAAGCGTGGTGGCCAAGGAGGCCACCGCGGCAAGGATAATCAGCAAGAGAGGCCCGCCCGAAGCCGCGACAAGAAGCATGAAGACGATGATCATGAGGAGGACGACGAGTCCGGCAGCCATGAGTTTTAGAAGGCTACAGAGGCCATGTGCGTCGACGATGGTGCCTCGCTGCACGCATCTCACCGCCAGCTCAAGCAGTGGGTGCGTGAGATCACAGCGGTGGAGCCATCACTCGACGCACGGAAGCCACTTAAGTGGTCCAGCACGCCTCATCTTCAACACCGAGGAACACCTTGACCACACTACTGAGGTCGGGTGTCTACCGTTGTTGGTTTCACCAACGATCCGCAACCTCAAGGAGACGAAGATGCTAGTTGACGGCAGGGCCGGTCTGAATTTTATCTCACCTGTTGTGATCAAAAGGCTGCAGATTCCTGATGGAGATCTCGAAGAGACGGGCACATTTCAAGGGGTCAACCCGAGGAGGAGCCAACCGAAGGGAAAAGTCACGCTGCCCGTGACATTTGGAGGCGAGTTGAACTACAGGACGGAGAAGATTGTCTTCGATGTAGCCGAGATCCCCTTGCCCTACAACGGGATCCTCGGCCGCCCGGCGCTGGCCAAGTTCATGGCGGCTTCCCATTACGCCTACAACAGGCTGAAGATGCCCGGGCCGATGAACATAGTGGTCAAAACCAATAACAAGGAAACACTTGTGCAAGATCTGGAGGAGACGTTTGCAAATCTATGCAAGATCAACCTCAAGCTGAACCCTAAGAAGTGTGTTTTCGGTGTCCCGTCCGGCAAACTTCTCGGGTTCTTTGAGTCGCAGCATGGGATTGAGGCGAACCCAGACAAGATCAAGGCCATTGAGCAGATTGAGTCACCTAAGCGGATCAAGGATGTGCGTCGGCTCACTGGCTGTGTCGCCGGCATGAGCAGATTCATCTCCAAGTCTGCTGAGCATGCCCTTCCCTTTTTCAAGATCTTGATGAAGGCAAGCCCAATGGAGTGGATCCCGGAGGCCGAGGCAGCGCTGCAGGATTTGAAGAAATACCTCTCCTCCACCCCAATGTTGGTTGCGCCCAAACCACAAGAACCGTTGCTGCTGTATCTTGTGGCAACGAATCAAGTGGTCAGCGCCGCACTGGTGGCGCAGAGGGAGGATGATGAAGAGGCAGCGGCAACGACATAGTTGATGGATGGCGAGCCATAACTCTCCCCAGCAGGGCCTGGTCCCGGCAGGACCCACGCAACCGGGTGAAGTGGTGCAAAAGAATAAGATGGTGCAGCACCCGGTTTACTTTGTCAACTCCCTCTTGAAAGGGGATAGGTCAAGGTACGCCGGTGTACAAAAATTGCTCTTCGGCCTCCTTATGGCCTCGAGGAAGCTGCGTCATTACTTCCAAGCACACGAGATCACCATCGTCACCCGCCTCCCGTTGCAACGGATACTGCATAACCCAGATGCAATGGGGAGGATTGTGGAATGGCCCTTGGAGCTGTCAAGTTTTTGTTTGAAATTAGAAAGCACCTCGACAATTCAGAGCAGAGTCTTGGCGGAGTTCATTGCCGAATGGACCTCGACGCCCGACGAAGAAATCCAGGAGACCACTCTCCCCGGCAAGGAAACAAGTCGCAACTAGATTATGTGCTTTGATGGGGCTTTTTCGCTACAAGGCGCCGGTGCTGGTGTGCTTCTCGTCGCACCCACCGGAGAGCACCTCAAGTACGTGATCCAGATGCAATTTCCCAGGGAGATGTCGACGAACAACACTGCTGAGTACGAGGGATTGCTTACCGGTCTCAGGATCGCGGCAGACCTCGGGGTCAAAAAGCTCATCGTCAGGGGCGATTCATAGCTTGTTGTCCGGCAAATCAACAAGCATTATCAAAGCCCGTTGATGGAAGCCTATGTAGATGAAGTGAGGAAACTGGAGGAGCACTTTGACAGTATACAGGCAGAGCACGTCCCTTGAGTGGGGAACGACATTGCCGACTACCTATCGAAGCGCACCGCCCTCAAGCTACCTGTGAAACCAGGTACTTTTGTGCTTCGCTTAACTCAACCATCCGTTGAACCATCAATAGAGCAGAACTAGTGGAGGAAGTCAGGCCCCGGCAAGTACTTCGCCACCGAGCCCCCCGGGGCCGCTGGCGGAGATGTTGCCATGGAAGCCGAGTCTGCCGTGGGACAACCAACTCCGACGGGGCGCCAAGCCCTTGCCGTGGAGGCAACCGTTCCCACGGCAGAGGAAATGCCTTTGGTCCTTGCCGTCAAGTCACAGGCTCCAGCATGGGTGCATCATACCGTCCGATTCCTCCAAACAGGGGAGCTTCCTAAGGAGCAGGAAGAAGCAGAGAAAGTAGCCCGCCGGTCTGCCCTGTACCAGTTCATTGACAGCATTCTGTATAGAAAAAGACCAAAATGAGTGAAATTGAAGTGCATCCCCCGGGAGGAAGGATTGGAGCGATTGGCGGAGATACATGGATGCATATGTGGCTCCCACATAGGATCGAGGGCCCTTGTCGGCAAGGCTTTCGGGCAAGGTTTCTTCTGGCCCACTTCCCTCCAGGATGCGACGGCACTAGTAACCAAGTGTGAAGCGTGCCAGTTCCATTCAAAGAAGCTTCATCAGCCAGCTCAAGCCCTGCAGACAATCCCTCTCTCCTGGCCGTTCTCGGTCTGGGGGCTCAACATATTGGGCCCTTTTCCCCGTGCCGTCGGGGGCTTTGAGTACTTGTACGTTGCAATCAACAAGTTCACAAAGTGGCTGGAGGTGGAAGAAGTGAGGAAGGTGACCGCACAGTCAGCCATCAAATTCTTTAAGGGGCTACTTTTCCGCTTTGGTGTGCCGAACAGAGTCATCACTGACAACGGCACACAGTTCACAAGCCACGCTTTCATGCAATACATTGAAGACCTCGCAACAAGGTCTGTTTCGCTTCCGTGCACACCCACGGAGCAACGGCCAAGCGTAAAGGGAAAATGCTGAAGTACCGCGTGGCCTAAGGACGAAGACTTTTGACAGGCTGCACAAAAGCGGAAGGCGCTGGATTGATGAGTTGCCGGCGATTCTATGGTCGATCAGAACGACGCCAAATTGAGCCACCGGCCAGACGCCATTTGCCCTGGTATACGGAGCAGAAGCAGTTCCCCCCAAAGAACTCATATACGGGTCACCCCGAGTGCTCGCTTATGATGAGCTTGAGCAAGAGCAACTGTGGCAAGATGACACGATGCTCCTCGAGGAAGATCGTCTTCGGGCGGCTGTGAGAGCAGCACGCTACCAGCAAGCCTTGCTCCGCTACCATAGTTGCAAGGTTCATGCCCAAAGCTTTGAGGAAGGCAATCTTGTTCTTCAGCACGTTCAGTTGGCCAAGAATTCCAACAAGATGATGCCAAAGTGGGAAGGCCCTTATCGGGTAGTACGAGTCACCAGGCCCAACGCAGTCCGCCTGGAGACCGAAGATGTCATTCCAGTAAGCAACTCCTGGAACATCGAGCATCTTCGTAAGTTTTACCCATAAGGCGCGGATGCTGGGCTCCTCGGCAAGCCACCTTTTGTACAAGCCTTGCCGGCAAGGCATGTAACCCTCTGTACAAATCCAGGCGTAGACCCTGAGCATATATAAATGAAGCATTGGCGCCCTAAGTCATAGCATGCATGCTAGGTTGAGTCATTCCCTCAGTTAGGGTTGATAGTGCTTAGGGGCGACTATCCCCTAGCATAGAGGTCGATTTTGGATCTCTCTGTTCCTTTCCGTCCTCTTTGGTTTGCACGGTACATGAATATTTCTGCCGAGCTATATGGGAGAAAGAGAACAAGCCGGCGCTCCGGCCCCGGCAAGCCAAGCTTGCCGGGTGCTGAAGACACGAAGGTCCACCCACGGCAAGCTAGGGTTGCCGGGGGCTGCGGATTCAGATAAGTTTTCTTATCCCCTTTATGCATTTCCGTATAAAATTGGGACGTATGAAACCTCGTTTTATTCCAAGGCTGCCGTGCTCCATTCATTCCTGCCACCTGAGAACCTCTTCTTGGTTCGGAATTTGGTTGTAGCCGCGGCGGCAAGGAAGCAAGCGTAGGGCCCACCCCTACTTCGCCCCTGCCTCCGCCAAAGGCGTGAGTATGATCGAATGAAGTAGGGGAGCGGCAAGGCCTACTGCCGTGCAACGATGTCTATGTTAAAAATAACAAGGATTCATTCCTTGGTATGGGCATTGCCCACATACACAAGACCCGACAAGCACCCTTTTTCATTAATATGTTCCATACAGGTACAATTCATACGGAATGTAAACATGAGCAAGGGGATGACAAGTTATAAATCTAACTAAGGCCCGTAGGCTTACAAGCTAAAAAAAGATAAGGTGCCCGTAATACCTTTCTTGTCCCTCTCCTCGGGAAACGAAACAAGAAGGCAAGAGGGCAAAAGGAGTGCCTAGGCGAGGTATGAGCAACTGAAGGCGCTAAGAGAACATGTCGGTGGACGCCTGAGAGAGGGCTGGTGATGATGCTGCCGGAAGAAGAGTTGTAAGATGAGGCAGTGGTCCGTCAATACGCTACGAAGGCGTCGGTGCCATCATACTCCGACTTGACAGCCCTCCACCCGCCTTCTTCGCCTTCTCCAGCCTCCCCGCGCCAGCCGCCCAAGGAGGCGACCCCGAGAAGTTCAAGAGCCGGCCCCACCGGGAGAAGGGGCCCGGTGCAGACGCTGCTGCTGCCGACACCGCCCTGGGACGACGGGTTAGGCACCTAGTCGGACCCGTCATCCTCTCGCCTGCTACCCTCATCGTCGCTGCTGCTGTCCTCCTTGTCACTCTCGCTTGAAGAAGAGTCTTCGTCATCAGAGGAGCTCCCCATGCAGCACTTCAGGGGAGTCCCGAAGTCTCCAAAGACCTTGACGGAGAGGAGGCCGTTCTCCATTAATTTGATAGAGAATGAGCCCTGCTGTCAAGCCGTGGATGCGAGTGAAGGTCTTCCATCCGCGACGGAGATACATGACATGAGGAGCTGGGAAATCAACATCGGCCCATGTGCCGCTATTTCCACAACCCCTCATATGCAATCTCAGCGCCTACGGCGTATCGAGCTCCATCTCCCGAGCGAATGGGGTAGGGAGACGAAGGCGACGACATCGCCGGCCGGCGCAGCCTGATGAAGAACTCACGGGGCTGGTCCCCGACATGGCCCTCCATTGGGGGAGGGACCACCGGCAGAGGCGAGGCCAACGCACCGCCCCGTCCTCCTCTTCCCCGAGCACCACGGCGGCCTCGGCCGCGCCCCCTCCCCCTTCCCTTCGCGACCGGCTCCGCCGCCACGGGCGGAGGGGCGCATTGTCGAGCAGAGACCCTCGCCGCCACCATCAAAGCGTCAGCACACCCTCTCACCATGGCAGAAGGGAGGAAGAAGCAAGGATGGGGAGAGGCAGATGGCAAAGGGCTGAGGGGTACCGTCCCTCCCACTCCCCTCCTTATAAAGGGGCAGGGTCAGGGCTCGACCGCCCCTCTTAGCCAATCCAGTTCATTAAGGTGATAGAGGGCGAGGCCGTCGACCGCCCTCCCCGCCCAATTAAAAGCACGTGGGTATCAACCCACACGCACACGTCTTCCCATATTCCGTGCGCCTGTCACTCGCCTTGCGCCGTGCATGCGGCGTACGTGGCACGAGGGGCTGGCATAGTGGGACGCGTGGAACGACGGTTCCAAAGAAGAAAACGTAAATGAGAAGCAGCCCCGCAATCTTGAAGAGACACGCAGGCCACCTCTTTACTATTCACCTAGGGTGACGCAAGCACGCTTCGGTCACCCCAG
>NC_041387.1:163052296-163060593 GCF_002162155.2 Triticum dicoccoides | reverse complement strand
CGTGATCACCACGTCACGCATTCAAAGCGAATCTTGGGGAAGCGCAGCGGATGAAGGTTTACCACGGTCAAAACTGGCCCTGCCTGCCCGCGCAACGTTCTGGGCCTGGCCCAACAACGCGTCGCGCTTATGTGGACCCAGGCCCGGGGGCTCCTGTCGGTGTACAGAAGTAGGGGTTCTACTTTGCACCCCTCTACCCGTGCACGGGTAGTCAGAGCCACGCCCAAGGCCACACTTGGCAAGGCAAGGGAAGGAGGCTGAGGCCACGAGATGGTCAAAGCAACACCAAGGCCGAATACTCAAAAAAGCAAGAGGGCGAGGTAGGGTCCCCTGGCAAGACCCTTGCCGTGGCGGCCTCCACGGCCCCGGCAAGGACCTTGCCGGGACAACGTGCCCAACCCCAACGGAGCGCGCCACCCTCGAGCCCAAGGTTTCTGACAACCACATTGGAACCAAGGCTCGGGAGGCACCTCCATGATGGCATGCAGATCTTTGTGAAGACAAGAAGCACACGGAATTGCATGAGGATTAGAAGACGACGAGCCTCGGCAAAACCCTTGTCGAGGGCATCCACGAGACCTCCGGCAAGACCCTTGCCCGGGATGACCACGGTGCCACGGCAAGGCCCTTGCCGAGGACATCCGCAGGGCCACAGCTAGGCCAACACCCGCCAAGGTTCCACCGCCACTCCCATGCAGCTGCCAGCCCACCAGCTAGGTAGGCACCTGTGTGTCGACGTGAGGCTTCCAAGCCAACTCAGCGAGCACCTACGTGGTGGCATGCAAATCTTCGTGAAGGCCCTTCAACAACGCCACCTCAGCAGCCTGCCAGCCTACATGGCACTGACCGCCTCGCTTGCCCGGGCACGTGTCAAAGCAGGGCGAGGCGGCGGTAAAGTGAGGGGGACACCTAAGAGGCGCATTAAATGCTTCTTGTCCCGTAATGGCTAAGCGATAAGCTTAGCCACTATACACCGATGCCACCTCCTGTGTGCCACTGTGGCGATCCCCTTGACTATAAAAGGAGGCCCGAGGCATCTAGGAGAAGGATTCGGACCCTTGGACAAGTTACACTCATCGTAGCTAGCTCAAGTACTCCAAGAACACAGATATACACACCAAAGCAGGACTAGGGTATTACGCATCCTCGCGGCCTGAACCTGGGTAAACGACCCAAGTGCTTCTGCTGATTGTTGATCCTGCTCTTTTCACGACCCCGCACCCCGCAACCGTAGTAGGGATTCCCATGATCCCATAGGTGTCGTTTCCACCAACACTTAGTCTTTATATGAAGAACCCCTTGGATGGTGATCTCTTGGACTATAACATTGATGGGTTGGGGCCGAGGCTGGACCATACGTATCCTTGGGCCTACCCCTTAGGTGTTCCCCCATCAAGTGGAGAGTCGCCATATCGGATGGATTGACATACCAAACACTATTATCATGAATTTGGCGGAAAATATCACTTTAGCAAAGTCATCGTCCCGGTCTCAATCGTTGTTATTTTTGAATGATGCTTCAAATTCAGTCCACGAGCCTGGGAACCTAAAGGGTGGGTGGGGCGATATAGTGCGACCTCCATCCACCCTAAAAATATTGGCATCGCGGATATTTCAAGACATGTATTCCCTTCTGCCTCTGCCTAGATCCCTGTGCGGCCTTTGTTTCATGCCACTACCAAAGCTCGTGACGCTATGATTTGGCCCTTGCCACCTCCGTTAAAACGTTCTTGGAATTCTCACGCTTCACCACAATCTCGCACCTTCTTCTGGTTGTCCAGCCGCGCGACCTCTAGTTATGCGGAGCATCCCAAGGTCATCCCCATGGACCTACCTTCCTCTCCCCAAGTGCCAAGTGGACTGAACACGTGCACGTGCAAGAGTTCTCGAGACCGAGGTGACATCTCTCCTCTCACAATTCCCTTTTGAATCACATGAGACATGGCTACTACCTCAAGCGAAGACACTTTGCATACTCAGGCACCAAGGAACTAGACATGGAGAGGCTAAGGAGCAAGGCCGAACGAAGGAGGAAGAAGAACGTGAAGATGAAGAAGAAAAAGAGCAAGTCAGAGGTTGCCCGGATGATGCGGACCAAGTCCTGAATGACCCGGAAAAAGCCTGGACGATCCGGACCTTCCTCTAGACGATATGGCTACCGCGCACCAAGAGTACAACAGCCCCCTCGACAAAGATGAATCATCCGGACTAGCTCCCGGATCATTCAAACTAGCTCGGACGTTCGAACACCGACCCAGACAACCGGACCCCCTATAGCGGCAACGACGCATCTGGAAGATCAGGACGGTCGCCCGGATCATCCGGACCCCCAAAGCCCGGACCATCTGGGCCACCATACGGATCATCCGGATCATGCCTACGTGTGTGACTTGGGCTGAAGCCCATGTAACTATACCTACCCCTAAACTATATGTACTACTCCTCCGCGCATGTTTTAGAGTTAGCATTGTGATAGCTCAAGATTGAGACAGAGCTTTGCAAATCCAGTTATCCCTACTCCTATGGAGACCAAGACCACCTAGGAGAAGATCCCAAAAGTGGATTCAAGACCCCCTTGTGGGAAGATCCTCCAAGGATTCGAGACCTCTTTCCTTCAAGGATTGGGATGAACTAGTTCCCCTTTTGTACCCCCCCTTTGTTGACTTTGGATCTTGTATCTCCCCTTTTTGTATGTGGATTTAACACATGTGTGACTGGATCTAGTTGATTTGTTTGTTTTCCTCTCTTTTGTTCTTCGTGTTCTTCACGAAATCCCCTCCTTTTCATGAAAGGCCAGCGATTAAGGTACCACCCTACATCATCTAGGTTCTCTATGATTTGCACAGGGTCAAATTTCTTCATCTTTTCTCATAGATCTAGTTTAGTGGCTCATGGATTTGTACACAAGCCACATGATTTGCATTTTGTATAGATGGATTTGATGGTGAGGCTAATAGTTTTTTTTATGATTTGTCATCGGATTTGACCTACGAGGATTGTCTATACTTTGCAATCATGTATTGCATCCGACAACTATTTTAAGACATACTATAAATCAATCTTCATGGTGTGTTTTTCAATGGTTTCTTCTTGTGATTTGATCGCCATGTGTGAGAAGTTCGGTAAGGTCATGGGTTGAGGCATAGCCTTGCAGCCTTGTGTATTTGACGGAAGGATCGGTGGAAGTATTTTGATATCTCGTATGTGTGAAATAAAATTACTTCATAGATGTCTATTTGTCTTATTCGTGATCTTTGTCCCTGCAAGTACCCAGAATCACAAAGATCGAGCCACACAGAAGCTAGGGGCAGATAGACCATGAAACGCCATTCTGAACACCAGTTATAGAAAGGTTTAGTACGGTGGCGTGAATCCTATCTCTGGGGATACCAGAGGTGTAGTCATTAAACGCCCAATGCTTTTATCTAATTTATCTTAATAACCAAGGCAACCCCACATGACAGATAGGTCCTTCGGTTGGATAACTAACTCTTCATGCAGGACGCGTGCCGGTCAAGGCAAAATTTGGACACATCCCACACTTCAAGACATTGCAAGCACATCCTGATGTTGACTTCCAGAGCACCAACGATCATCATGATGATATCATTTGCAAATATATGGTTGTAAGAACAAGACCTCATACTCATGCCTGTTTTTATTTATAAGAGTTCAATTGTGCAACTTGATTTGATCTGGTTCAAGAACTGAAATTTAATTCTCTTGCAAAGCTTGCTAGAAATCCTTGTATTCAAGGCACGCTTCCTCTCGTGTTTCGATAACTTAGGGTCACCTCTAGGGACAAAGGCAAGAATGCTTTTTTCTCCTTTACAGGATCACTAAAGGGACTCATCAAACTTTTTTCTCACGCCGTTTGTCGGTGTCAAAACCAGCGGATCTCGGGTAGGGGGTATGGAACTGTGGATCTTGGATCGATGGGGAACAAGGGATGCCGAACACGATATTTACCCAGGTTTAGGCCCTCTCTAATAGGTAATACCCTACGTCCTACTTAATTATATTGCTTGTGTATATGGGGGTTACAGAGTTGATCTACCTCGAGATCAGAGGAACTAAACCCTAACTAGTAGGATGGCGATTGTTCTCCTAGCCTCTACGGACTGAACCCCCTTGTTTATATAGACACCAGGGGTACTAGGGTTTATAGAGAGTCGGTTACATCAAGGAAACACCAATCTTCCATCTTGACTTGGGGTACAGACCAAGGCACAAAAGGTCTTCGGTCCAGATATGGTGCGACCCAACTGTCCGAGCCATGTGAGATGAGCCGGCACCCCGAGGACCCTGTCACGCCCAATATGCGATACTATCCTAAAGAGACTCGAAGGTCCCACCAAGGATAGAACCGCATATTGAAACGCTTTTGCAAGGTGGATATCATTACATCAACATTACATAATAGATGGGGATACATACAAGAGGCATACAATGCCACACGAATACAACAATACATCATACATAAGATCATCATCCGACTACGGATGAAGCACAAACAGAAACTCAAATGACATCCACCCTGCTAGCCCAGGATGCCGACCTGGAACCTATCCCCTGACCGAAGATGAAGCAGAAGAAGAACTCAAGACAAGCAAGCATCGCTCTCGTGTCACGAACATCGCATAACTTGTACCTGCAACTGTTGTTGTAGTAATCTGTGAGCCACGAGGACTCAGCAATCCCATTAGCATGGGTATCAAGACTAGCAAAGCTTAAATGGAAAGGAAGGGGGTAAAGTGGTGAGGTTGCAGCAGTGACTAAGCATGATATGGTGGCTAACATACGCAAATAAGAGCGAGAAGAGAAGCAAAGGAACAGTCGTCAACTAGCAATGATCAAGAATTGATCCTGAACTCCTACTGACGTCAAGCATAACCCAAAACCGTGTTCACTTCCCGGACTCCGCCGAAAAGAGACCATCACGGCTACACACGCGGTTGATGCGTTTTAAATTGGATCTGGTGTCAAGTTATCTACAACCGGACATTAACAAATTCCCATCTGCCGCATAACCGCGGGCACGGCTTTCAAAAGATTATACCCTGCAGGGGTGTCCCAACTTAGCCCATGATAAGCTCTCGCGATCAACATAGGATATGCCTTCTCCTAGGAAGACCCGATCAGACTCGGAATCCTGGTTTACAAGACATTTCGACAATGGTAAAACAAGACCAGCAAAGCCGCCCGATGTGCCGACAAATCCCGATAGGAGCTGCACATATCTCGTTCTCAGGGCACACCGGATGAGCCAGACGACGGGTTGGCATAGACCCTGGTTGCCTAGGGGGCGCCGGACATCACTCGGTCTGGACCAGCACTCGGAGGAGAACTGGCCCGGGGGGGGGGGTAAAATAAAGATGACCCTCGGGCTCCGGAAACCCAAGGGAAAAAGGGCTAGGTGAGGCAAATGGTAAAACCAATGTTGGGCCTTGCTGGAGGAGTTTTATTCAAAGCGAACTGTCAAGGGGGTCCCATAAATCACCCAACCGCGTAAGGAACGCAAAATCCGGGAACATAACAACGGTATGACGGAAACTAGGGCAGCAAGAGTGGAACAAAACACCAGGCATAAGGCCGAGTCTTCCACCCTTTACCAAGTATATAGATGCATTAATAATATAAGAGATATTGTGATATCCCAACATAAACCTGTCCACCATGGGGCAATCTTCAACTTCACCTGCAACTAACAACGCTACAAGAGGGGCTGAGCAAAATTGGTAACATAGCCAAGCAATGGTTTGCTAGGAAGGGTGTCAAAGGTTAGATGTTCATGGCAATTTGGGAGGCTTGAAGAGCAAAAGATAGGTAGCGCAGCAAAGCGATAGAACGAAGCAACTAGCATAGCAATGATAGTAATGAGATCCAAGGTGACGGTCATCTTGCCTGAAATCCCGCAAGGAAGAAGAACGAGTCCATGAAGAAGACAAAGCAACGAAGATGAACCAAGCGTAGACAAACGAATCCTCACGATCGCAACGAAACGGGAACTATCGAGAAGAAGCACACAACATGGTAAAAACACCACACATGAACATGACATGATGCACAAACAAGTATGATGCAAGACAAGACTACATGAAGCTACTCATGGCAAGAGATGATGCAAACAAGATTAACACATCAAGGCAAGTTTAAATGAGGCCGGGAACAACATATAACAATTCTGGTAAGTCCTCACATGCAAGTTTCGAAATTGGTCCAGATCTTAATAAACATTATGTTCGAGTTGTTAAACAGCAATTTAAGTTGCACCAAGATGATCTACACGAGATTCTAGTCAAGTTACATATAAAGTTTATTTAATTCGGAGCTACAGCCTAGAAGATATGAGCAAAATAAGTCAAACACTCAAAAAGGAGCAACGGTGCAACACACACTCTATACAAGTTATAGCAACAATCTGTCCAAAACAGCAACTAGGCATCTTGCAAGCATCAAAACAACATGCTACAGGACCTCAACAAGAAAACAAAAGGCATGGGCATGATTTACAGGTAAAGCATAACAAAACATGAACACTGAGCTATCTCCAGAAATCAGTAGAACATGCTCAAACACACATGGCAAGATTGCAAATACTAACAGTTCAGACTTTGCAGAAAATAACATCAGGTTACAATGTTTAGAGCTATCAAACAACATGCTACAGGAACTTAACATGGCAAACAAAGGCATGGAATGAACCTACTAATTGCATAGAACAAAAGTCCTTTACCGACCATGAACCAAAAAGGATCAGAAGATATGATGGCACACATGTAAACATAGCAAGTTATATGACAGATTCATACATGGCAGGAACAACGATAAGTAGGCATGTTGGTGAGCTTGAACCACTCACCACAGAGCATTACATGGCATGGAAAGGCAACAAATAGTAAGAAGACATATTTATGAAGCTAAGCATGGCAAGATCAAGTTCATAGGGTGCATGGATCACTAGCAAAACACATGGCAAAACTGAACTTAATATTAACAGGCTTGACAGCAACATTATTTAGCAAATTTTGAGCAAGATCACAACAAGTTACAGCAAGCTATAAATGCAACCAGGGGCATGGATGGATAGAGCATGACATGTAGAACAAAAAATCCTTAGTGAACATCTCCAGATTAGGCATAGAATGACTTGTAGCAGCAGGTTTACATAGCATCACAAAATAACAGATTCAGTTTAGCAAAACAGCAACAGTAAGTACACTACTTCACGAGCTCGATACACTCACCACAAGTCATTGCATGACAAGATAAGCATAGCATCAGCAAGAAGACATGTTTATGAAACTAACCAAGGCAAGAACAAGTTCATAGCATGCAAGGACCAACTACAACAACCTTGGCAAAATTGAATAACATGTAAACAATCTGCCAGGAAACATTTTATAGCAAAAGTAGAGCAACAAAATGACATTCTAGACTACTCCATAATTGCAAAAAGGGGCATGAATGGATATAGAATAAGCATATGTTCAAAACATCCTTACTGAAGTATCTCAAAATATGCTTGGATCTCTCTGTAGCATCAAGTTTACATGGCACAAAAATAACAGCAGAACAGGGACTGAAATCAGCAACATCACGAAGCCTAGTTTGCAAGCTTGTTCTAGTCACCACATTGATCAAAAAAATACATGGCATACACCCCTCTAAATATGGCATGATGTAGTTCAAAACTCATGTAGACATCAACCTCATAGGATGCACACATCAAATGCAACAAAAATGACAAATCACCAAGTTATAACAGTTTCAGCAGATTAACATCATATAGCAGTCTTGCAACGATGTTTCAGGCATCAAGATGAACTCAAATGAACATGATACAAAGGAATAAAATATAGAGCATCTAATGGCGAACATTTTGATATATTATGCACGCAAAACAGAGCAGCACACAGGGAGTTATGGCATGTTGAACAAGGCATGAAAATATGCAAAATATCAGGGACTTAGGATATTTTCGGGGTCAACCTTGTCTGCACGGAAATCGAGGTTGACCGGAGAGCTCACCGGAGATGGAAGGGACGGCGGCCGAGGTCGAGGGAGAGGTCGGGGAAGCCGGGGGAGGGCGGATCCGGCCGTCTCCTGGCCGGATCTGGCCGGAGAAGGGCACGGGGCCGGCGAGCTCGCAAACGGAGCTGCGGCGGCGGCTGGCGAGGTCGCTGGCGCGGGGAGGCGCGCGAGGCCATCGGCGATGGGCCACTGTGGGGCGGGGCGACGCGGAGGCGGGCCATGGCAGGGAGGCGGCGACGGGGTTCCGGCGGCGGCGGACGGCG
>NC_041387.1:163034423-163051786 GCF_002162155.2 Triticum dicoccoides | reverse complement strand
CACGCGATCGTGATCGAACGACCGAGAGCATGGAGGGGGTTAGGATGGGTTTTGGGCCACTTTGAAGGGGTGTTGGGCTGCAACACACACGAGGCTTTTACGGTTCCCCGGTTAACCGTTGGAGTATCAAACGACCTCCAAATGGCACGAAACTTGACAGGCGGCCTACCGGTGCTATAACAAGGCCGCTTGGCAAACCTCGGTCCATTCCGAGAACCTTTAACGCCCGCACACGAAACAAGGTCTGAGAGGGGCGACGGGGCACGCGCGAGAGGTCTGGACTCCGATCGGACAATGGAGAGAACTGGGAGAACCTGAACGAATGCAAGTTTTGGAAAACATGCAAATGATATGCAGATGATGACATGGCAAAATGCAACATGCAAGCAAATTACATGGGAACGACGGCGAATAACTGGCAGACACCTGGCGCATCGAATCCGGGGCGTTACAACACTCCTCCACTAACAAGAGATCTTGTCCCGAGATCTTAGGACCGAGATGGAAGGGAAAAAGGGATGAGGTGAAATAAGAACCCAAGTGTAAATGCTGCTGGGTGCTAACTGATTCAACCATGCTCTGGCCGAGCCCTCCAACATAAGAGGCATGTGTTTCATGGCCACCTCATCGTTGCCGCCGCCAATCTGAACAACCACTCGGTAGTCTTCAAGCCAAGTATCAGGCTTGGACTCACCAGTGAACTTACTGACTCCAGTCGCCAACCTGAAGTTGGGAGGAATCACCGGGACCCTGATGGCTCTGCTGAAACGCTCTGGTCCTGAGACGTGTACTCTGCTGCTGGTGGGTATATCTCTGTCATGACCTTCTCGGTGAGCTCTATTCCTGTCGACCAAACCTTGAACAATAATGGATCTCGCATTAAAGCCTGGTTCCCTGGGGTCGACTGGAATCCTTCGCCCAACACTATGATGGCGTCTGTCATCCTGCTGTCGAGGCGCGTACGATCAACCCCTTGGGGAAGGGGTGGGCACTCGATGTCGATCATCACGATCGAATCGGTGATCATACTGCTCACGGTTCTTGTACTGATCACGCCGGTCTCCACGTTCCTCATGCCTTGAGGGCGATCTTGGGCTATGGGCCGACTGGACTGTATTTGCAGCGACGGATCTGCTATGAATCCTATTCCGTGACTGTGATACAGCTGAATTTTGATCTCCTACTGCCCGGAGTAATGCTCTGATCTGTAACAAGCCTCTGCCAGCCTCTGACTGGGAAGGCTGAATCGACTCTGCTATACGGGCTACAGCTGCTAGATTCTGAATCGGAGTTCGATATACCTGAGTCGGTGGTGGAAAGAGTTGACATCGACTGGTTTCTGGAACCCGTTGCCGCGCACGCTCGTCGAATGCTCGCTGGAGGTTCTCCAGTCGAGTGCGCTCAGACAAGTTGGCCAAGCGCGCGTCCTCTAAGGCCCGAGCCTAGGGGGTTTCTCCAATGATAGGAGTGTGCAGCGCATCCATGTTCCAGCGGCGAAGTTCTTCCCTCTGCAACAAAGTGAGGGGCTCGGGGAGATACTCTTCATGGGCATGCGAAGGATCGCCTCCGCCGTCGCCTCTGTTGGCGCGGGGAAAGCCGGGAGGACTGCATGGTCCATCGACCATCAGAACCTCCGCCGCCGGATCACTGCTATCGCACTCGGATGCAGTCTCTACGGAGCCAGTCGACAGGTCGAACAGGCCATAGAGAGATTCGTCGGGCTCGATCGCCGCGACTTGGGAGGTGGCCGACTGGTGAGTCACCGCGTGCCTCACCCACCGCTGAAGCCTCGACCGACCGGAGCGCTTGCGTCGGCAGGAGACAGGGAGGGAGGACGACACAGGGGCCGACCAATACTGGGTCGACGGTTGCCGCAGGAGGGCGCCGCGGACGCACGCGCGAAAGTGCGTCGCCCCACGGACGGGGAGCGCGTCGATGTCGAGCGGAGCCTCCTAAAGCCAAGCGGAGTCGTCGGCGATGAACGTGAGCGCGCCGAGACGGATCTCGCGTCCCTCAACCAAAACTCCGCCTGAAACCATGATGAAGGAGATCGGAACAATTGCAACTTCTCCAATAAGTCACTAAGACACCTGCCCCACGGTGGGCGCCAACTGTCGTGGTTCTAAGTCTGACAGTAATGTAGGTGGTAGGAATGGAGAGGCAAGATCCTAGCTATGGAGTAGTTGTATACGCAAGAGGTTTACGAGTTCAGGCCCTTCTCGGACGAAGTAACAGCCCTACGTCTCGGAGTCCGGAGGCGGTCGACTAGATTATGTGCGTATGAGTTACAGGGGTGCGAACCCTTTACACTGAGGAGGGGGGTGGCTTATATAGAGTCCGCCAGACCCCTCCGGCCCTCAGTTATGCAGGGTTTAAGGTACATTAAGATCGGGCGTTACTGGTAACGCCACAAATAAAGTGCTATGATGACCATAAAAGCTACTTAATGACTGACCGTTTGCGTGCAGAGTGACTTTAGGTCTCCTGGCTATCGAGTGGTTGGCTTCATGGTCGAGTGTCTTCGAGTCCGTCGAGTGGAACATTGCCGGGTCGATTGAAAGGTGGTTTCTTCTAGAGATGTCCTTGGGGAGGGTATCTTGGACAGGTCCATGACCCTACCCTAGGTACATAGCTTCATCAGATACCACTGTCCCCCAACCGTTCAACCACGGGTTGGTTCGGAGATGATGTATTTTACATCACTACATTATGGTTGGAATAAAATATACATCATTAAAAACATTTTTTTACATCATAAAAAACATTCAACTTCAACGCATGATGTAAAATATGGCACTAGTGCTCCATTAGATGATGTAAAGTTACAACAATTGATCTTCGTATCAAAACAAACATAGTTCATACTAGATCATAGTGATACTACTTCATACTGATTCTACTTGATCATCACCAAACATAAAACTACTAGACGGGTCGCTCACAAACTGTGCGTAGAACACGTCAATGGTGGGGTCGTCAGAGTCGTGGAGCCTCTGACGACAAGTTGGACTCAACGAGGATCCCGTCGAGGGGCCGGTCTCGTCCTCTTTCTCGACGCCACGCTTCCAATAGAACCCCAGCTCATTCCGATTGTATTGAGGATCTCCTGAGCGAACCTAGCCATCGCCATTTCGTCACTCTCATCGGGAGCAATGTGAATCCAGGACTTCTTCTTCTTCTCTTCGATTGGTCGTATGGTCAGATTCTTTGGCCCATGAAGCCTGCTTGCTCCCGTTTTTTTATCTTCGGACAATTCATCTTGTGACTCGACACGAAACACCGCGTCATCGTCATGCCGCCGGAACGCCACGCGGCGACGCCATATGCACACGCGCCCTCGTCGGCAGACGCAAAGGTGCCGGGCTAGTAGTGACGGCTGTCCCACTAGAACTCGACACCGAAGTTATCGAACGGGTGCGTCTACACCCCCGTGAAGCCCAATTTGCTCTTCGACGGCTTCTCCGAAGACATGACGATAGCGCGGGCGACGGTCTCGATGCAAGACGGCCGGACTAAGTGCAACATGGAGCTGTGGAGGCCGTGCAGTGGCGAATTCAGGCAGGGTGTGGCTTCTGAATCGGGCGACACGGCGGCGGCGAAAGCGGCTTTACATTCGGTCGATTTATAGTAGAGGGGCGGCGGGGAAGTGGCAAATCCGACGGCGACGGGAATGTGATGGACGGATCCGGCGACAGGGGTTGGAGGGTGCGGCTGGCGGTTTCGGTGATGGCGTGAGGTCGCATGGCTGTCGTGCGGGGGGTGGGGAATGAAGTTTCAGGAGGTACTTGGGTGTTTACGCGGCAGACTGCATTTTGTACTCGGGCGCGGCTTGTGATGCAAATTCGCATCACCAAGTGCCCTATTTTACATCTAGAGCAAATCTGGAGCAAAAGAAATTACATCTGCATCATCTGTTGGAGCGTTGTTTTTCGGCCTTGGTGATATAAAATTCGGTTATTTATACATACACACAAAGATGTACGCACAAGGGTGTTCTTGCTCTTGCACGTAGATTACAGGTGAATGTTCAACCCTCATCCTAGTGTCCTCCTCCTAGATTATATAGGCCCTGTTTGGTTCATAAGTCCTAGAACTTTTTCTAGTCCCAACTAAAGTTCCTAGTCCCTAAAAAGTCCCTCCCTGTTTGTTTTCATGGACTAAAAAGTCCCTAGTCCTTCCCTAGAGGTTATTAAATGACCATGTTATCCCTAGTATACAGAAAAATAACAACCAAAAAACACCATGGGGCGGCGGGGCAATGGGTGCAGGGAGGGGCATTGTTGGAAAAGTCCCAAAAAGTCCCAAAAAGTCCCAAAAAGACTCTCTTTGAGAGTCTTCTTCATTTAGTCCCAAAAAGCAACTTTTAGTCCCTAGTAGTCCCTCCTATTTGGTTAAAAAGTCTCTAAGAGGGACTTTTTCTAGTCCTTTCACCAAAAGTCCCTGGAAACAAACACCCCCATAGTGTGCTAGGAGCGGTGTCATAACGGCCTTGTATTAATGTTCTTTATGGTCTCATGCACAACCAACTGTTTCATTGTCATTACTACTGGTAATCGCAATGCTTAGCTAGATATACTTTCGTTGGGCAATGTCAGCATTCAATGCACCATCAGATCATGCAAACCTCAGGTGTAGCCTCATGTAGTACATCCGACTACTGCTAGCCACAGGATAACCGACTGGTGGTGCTTGTTTAATGCGGAGTAGAATCTGACTGTTGCCACTTAGTGTCGGTGTATAGAAGTAGGGGTTCTACTCTGCACCCCTCTACCTGTGCACAGGCAGTCTGAGCCACGATCAAGGCCACACTTGGCAAGGCAAGGGAAGGAGGCCGAGGCCACAAGACGGTCAAAGCAACGCCAAGGCCAAATACACAAAAGAGTAAGAGGGCGAGGTAGGGTCCCCCGGCAAGACCCTTGCCGGGGCGGCCTCCACGGCCCCGGCAAGGACCTTGCCGCGACAATGTGCCCAACCCCAACGGAGCGTGCCACCCTCGAGCCCAAGGTTTCCGACAACCACATTGGAACCAAGGCTCGGGAGGCACCTCCATGATGGCATGTAGATCTTTGTGAAGACAAGAAGCACACATAATTGGACGAGGATTAGAAGACGACAAGCCTCGACAAAACCCTTGTCAAGGGCATCCACGAGACCTCCGGAAAGGCCCTTGCCGGGGACGACCACCGTGCCGCGACAAGGCCCTTGCCGGGGCCCCGGCAAGGGCCTTGCCAAGGACATCCGCGGGGCCACAGCCAGGCCCACACCCGCCAAGGTTCCACCGCCACTCCCATGCAGCTGCCAGCCCACCATCTAGGCAGGCACCTGCATGTCGACATGAGGCTTCCAAGCCAACTCAGCGAGCGCCTACATGGTGGCATGCAAATCTTCCTGAAGGCCCTACCACCGCGCCACGTCAGCAGCCTGCCAGCCTACATGGCGCCGACCGCCTCGCTGCCCCGAGCGTGTGCCAAAGCAGGGCGAGGCGGCAGTAAAGGGAGGGGTACACCTAAGAGGCGCATTAAATGCGTCTTGTCCCGTAATGGCTAAGCGATAAGCTTAGCCACTGTGCACCGATGCCACCTCCTGTGTGCCACTGTGGCGATCCCCTTGACTATAAAAGGAGGCCCGATGCATCCATGAGAAGGATTCGGACCCTTGGACAAGTTAAACTCATCGTAGCTAGCTCAAGAACTCCAAGAACACATATATACACACCAAAGCAGGACTAGGGTATTACGCATCCTCACGGCCCAAACCTGGGTAAATGACCTGAGTGCTTGTGCTGATTGCTGATCCCACTCTGCTCATGACCCCACGCCCCGCAACCGTAGTAGGGATTCCCGTGATCCCATAGATGTCGTTTCCACCGACATCTTTGGCGCCCCAGGTAGGGGGTGCAGTCGTCAGAATCTGGTTTAGTAGCTAGTCGAACAGCTCTTCGTCGCCATGGCTCCCAAGAGGAAGACGACCACGGCGATCAGTTCATCCGGAACCGGACTGCCTGTACCGGTGCGGGCCAGTAGTGGGCCGGTCGCGGAAAGAACCCGTGGCGTGACCCGCGAACACCCACATCACCCTGGTAGTCTAGACCTGGTGAGCAGCATCGTTCGTGCGCCAGGCGACGGGCCGCACGCCGGAAACTCCAGAGATGGAGTTGGGCCCCCCCACAGGTGGCACGGGGCCCTCCAGGGGCGTCGCCATGCCGCCCGATGGCGGCGCGACGGCCTCCAAGACACCAACACCGGCGCCCACGGCGCGTTCTTCCCAAGTTGTGCGCGATGAACAGTGCCACCCCGCTGGTGACCCTGGGCGCCGCCCTGGGAAGAGTCCCGCGTGTCCTTCACGGGACGAGGAAGGCTAGCATGCACTCCGAGGTGCTGGTGAAAATGGCGGACAGCCGCAGGGCCATGATAGAGCTCCTTCTAACATAGTTAGAAGTCGAAGCGCGCCACGGTCCATGCAGTTTTCGCCGCCGCCCACACCAGCAGAAGCTCTGGCGCGCGCGCAACTGCTCCTTGACTTTCCTCCTGTTGTGGAGAGGCTCGACGAGTGGAGAGCCAATGTCCGGAGCCTCGTCGGCATCGCCAACAAAGATGAGCCTCGGCCAGAGGGGCCCGTAGGCCGTCGCTCCGCCGAGCCACCGCATGCCAGCGGTGGAAGGGCCGGGGGCGATGCAGCCACGGTGCACTCTCCTCCCCCACGCCAGCCTCCGCGGGTGTCAATCCGTCTCGATCATGCTTGCGATAATATCTTCATAGCGTCGTCCGATCCGCGGACCCACCGCTACCAGCGTCAAGTTCTTCGAGAGCGAGCCCTTGAAGACGCTCGAACCACCATCGAGCGCCAGCATGATGCATGCCACCAATCAGACAGACGGACAGGGCCCACTATGGACCACCCAACACCGGGAGGCTACGGTGGCCTACCCTACGAGGTGGGTTGTCCGGCCTTCACCCCCGAGCTGCGGCAGTTCCAGTGGCCCTCCCACCACACGTTCAAGCTCGACGTTGGCGAGAAGTACAACGGCAAGACTCACTCGTCAGAGTTCCTCAGCATCTACACCATCGCGATGCAAGCTGCTGGAGCCTGCGGTGATAAGATGCTTGCCAATTACTTCCCGCTGGCGCTCAAGCCCAATGTTATGTCATGGTTGATGCACTTGCCGGTGGATTCCATTTCTTCTTGGTCGGATCTGTGTCATGAGTTTGTTGGTGACTTCACTGGAGGCCATCAAGCTCATGGCCAGGCGAGCGATTTGCACATCATCCCCTAGAAGGAAGGAGAAAACCCGCGCAAGTACATCCAAAGGTTCAGCCGAGTGCAGTACAACATCCCAGACATTCATCCCGCCGCCGTGATTAGTGAATTTCATCAGAATGTGCACAACCGCAAGATGCGTGAGGAGCTGGCGATGAACAAGGTCAAGGATGTGGCCGAACTTTACGTCCTGGCCGACAGGTGCGCTCGGGCTGAAGAGGGGAAGGAAGTACCCCGGCGAGGACGCCAGTGCGGAAACCGACTCCACAAACGACGACACCGCCGCCCCGACAAAGAAGGGTCGACGCCGTAATAGAAAGCGCAAGGGCAAGACTGTGCTTGCTATCGAGGGATCCGACGACACCGACACTGCCAAGAAGGCCAAGGCAAGCGACCCCGACAAGGAGGTTGCTGGGTGTGGCACTTGCCGGGCCTTGGCGACTGCCGACAAGCCAGGGGGCTCTGACAAGCAGTATTGCAAGATCCACCGCACCAAAGGCCACAACCTCCAGAACTGCCGACAAGTTGAGCTGCTCGCTGAGAAGCAAAAAGCTGAATATGAGAGGCGGGACAAAGAGAAGGGTCAAGATGGTGCCGAAGGATCCAGCAAGAAGCGTGGTGGCCAAGGAGGCCGCCGCGGCAAGGATAATCAGCAAGAGAGGCCCGCCCGAAGCCGCGACAAGAAGCATGAAGACGATGATCATGAGGAGGACGACGAGTCCGGCAGCCATGAGTTTCAGAAGGCTACAGAGGCCATGTGCGTCGACGATGGTGCCTCGCTGCACGCATCTCACCGCCAGCTCAAGTAGTGGGTGCGTGAGATCACAGCGGTGGAGCCATCACTCGACGCACGGAAGCCACTTAAGTGGTCCAGCACGCCTCATCTTCAACACCGAGGAACACCTTGACCACACTACTGAGGTCGGGTGTCTACCGTTGTTGGTTTCACCAACGATCCGCAACCTCAAGGAGACGAAGATGCTAGTTGACGGCAGGGCCGGTCTGAATTTTATCTCACCTGTTGTGATCAAAAGGCTGCAGATTCCTGATGGAGATCTCGAAGAGACGGGCACATTTCAAGGGGTCAACCCGAGGAGGAGCCAACCGAAGGGAAAAGTCACGCTGCCCGTGACATTTGGAGGCGAGTTGAACTACAGGACGGAGAAGATTGTCTTCGATGTAGCCGAGATCCCCTTGCCCTACAACGGGATCCTCGGCCGCCCGGCGCTGGCCAAGTTCATGGCGGCTTCCCATTACGCCTACAACAGGCTGAAGATGCCCGGGCCGATGAACATAGTGGTCAAAACCAATAACAAGGAAACACTTGTGCAAGATCTGGAGGAGACGTTTGCAAATCTATGCAAGATCAACCTCAAGCTGAACCCTAAGAAGTGTGTTTTCGGTGTCCCGTCCGGCAAACTTCTCGGGTTCTTTGAGTCGCAGCATGGGATTGAGGCGAACCCAGACAAGATCAAGGCCATTGAGCAGATTGAGTCACCTAAGCGGATCAAGGATGTGCGTCGGCTCACTGGCTGTGTCGCCGGCATGAGCAGATTCATCTCCAAGTCTGCTGAGCATGCCCTTCCCTTTTTCAAGATCTTGATGAAGGCAAGCCCAATGGAGTGGATCCCGGAGGCCGAGGCAGCGCTGCAGGATTTGAAGAAATACCTCTCCTCCACCCCAATGTTGGTTGCGCCCAAACCACAAGAACCGTTGCTGCTGTATCTTGTGGCAACGAATCAAGTGGTCAGCGCCGCACTGGTGGCGTAGAGGGAGGATGATGAAGAGGCAGCGGCAACGACATAGTTGATGGATGGCGAGCCATAACTCTCCCCAGCAGGGCCTGGTCCCGGCAGGACCCACGCAACCGGGTGAAGTGGTGCAAAAGAATAAGATGGTGCAGCACCCGGTTTACTTTGTCAACTCCCTCTTGAAAGGGGATAGGTCAAGGTACGCCGGTGTACAAAAATTGCTCTTCGGCCTCCTTATGGCCTCGAGGAAGCTGCGTCATTACTTCCAAGCACACGAGATCACCATCGTCACCCGCCTCCCGTTGCAACGGATACTGCATAACCCAGATGCAATGGGGAGGATTGTGGAATGGCCCTTGGAGCTGTCAAGTTTTTGTTTGAAATTAGAAAGCACCTCGACAATTCAGAGCAGAGTCTTGGCGGAGTTCATTGCCGAATGGACCTCGACGCCCGACGAAGAAATCCAGGAGACCACTCTCCCCGGCAAGGAAACAAGTCGCAACTGGATTATGTGCTTTGATGGGGCTTTTTCGCTACAAGGCGCCGGTGCTGGTGTGCTTCTCGTCGCACCCACCGGAGAGCACCTCAAGTACGTGATCCAGATGCAATTTCCCAGGGAGATGTCGACGAACAACACTGCTGAGTACGAGGGATTGCTTACCGGTCTCAGGATCGCGGCAGACCTCGGGGTCAAAAAGCTCATCGTCAGGGGTGATTCATAGCTTGTTGTCCGGCAAATCAACAAGCATTATCAAAGCCCGTTGATGGAAGCCTATGTAGATGAAGTGAGGAAACTGGAGGAGCACTTTGATAGTATACAGGCAGAGCACGTCCCTTGAGTGGGGAACGACATTGCCGACTACCTATCGAAGCGCACCGCCCTCAAGCTACCTGTGAAACCAGGTACTTTTGTGCTTCGCTTAACTCAACCATCCGTTGAACCATCAACAGAGCAGAACTAGCGGAGGAAGTCAGGCCCCGGCAAGTACTTCGCCACCGAGCCCCCCGGGGCCGCTGGCGGAGATGTTGCCATGGAAGCCGAGTCTGCCGTGGGACAACCAACTCCGACGGGGCGCCAAGCCCTTGCCGTGGAGGCAACCGTTCCCACGGCAGAGGAAATGCCTTTGGTCCTTGCCGTCAAGTCACAGGCTCCAGCATGGGTGCAGCATACCGTCCGATTCCTCCAAACAGGGGAGCTTCCTAAGGAGCAGGAAGAAGCAGAGAAAGTAGCCCGCCGGTCTGCCCTGTACCAGTTCATTGACAGCATTCTGTATAGAAAAAGACCAAAATGAGTGAAATTGAAGTGCATCCCCCGGGAGGAAGGATTGGAGCGATTGGCGGAGATACATGGATGCATATGTGGCTCCCACATAGGATCGAGGGCCCTTGTCGGCAAGGCTTTCGGGCAAGGTTTCTTCTGGCCCACTTCCCTCCAGGATGCGACGGCACTAGTAACCAAGTGTGAAGCGTGCCAGTTCCATTCAAAGAAGCTTCATCAGCCAGCTCAAGCCCTGCAGACAATCCCTCTCTCCTGGCCGTTCTCGGTCTGGGGGCTCAACATATTGGGCCCTTTTCCCCGTGCCGTCGGGGGCTTTGAGTACTTGTACGTTGCAATCAACAAGTTCACAAAGTGGCTGGAGGTGGAAGAAGTGAGGAAGGTGACCGCACAGTCAGCCATCAAATTCTTTAAGGGGCTACTTTTCCGCTTTGGTGTGCCGAACAGAGTCATCACTGACAACGGCACACAGTTCACAAGCCACGCTTTCATGCAATACATTGAAGACCTCGCAACAAGGTCTGTTTCGCTTCCGTGCACACCCACGGAGCAACGGCCAAGCGTAAAGGGAAAATGCTGAAGTACCGCGTGGCCTAAGGACGAAGACTTTTGACAGGCTGCACAAAAGCGGAAGGCGCTGGATTGATGAGTTGCCGGCGATTCTATGGTCGATCAGAACGACGCCAAATTGAGCCACCGGCCAGACGCCATTTGCCCTGGTATACGGAGCAGAAGCAGTTCCCCCCAAAGAACTCATATAC
The DNA here is from genome assembly GCF_002162155.2 of Triticum dicoccoides. Taxonomy (NCBI): domain Eukaryota; kingdom Viridiplantae; phylum Streptophyta; class Magnoliopsida; order Poales; family Poaceae; genus Triticum; species Triticum dicoccoides. The sequence goes on along the minus strand of NC_041387.1, from coordinate 163,040,741 downwards.
GGGTCACCCCGAGTGCTCGCTTATGATGAGCTTGAGCAAGAGCAACTGTGGCAAGATGACACGACGCTCCTCGAGGAAGATCGTCTTCGGGCGGCTGTGAGAGAAGCACGCTACCACCAAGCCTTGCTCCGCTACCATAGTTGCAAGGTTCATGCCCAAAGCTTTGAGGAAGGCAATCTTGTTCTTCAGCACGTTCAGTTGGCCAAGAATTCCAACAAGATGATGCCAAAGTGGGAAGGCCCTTATCGGGTAGTACGAGTCACCAGGCCCAACGCAGTCCGCCTGGAGACCGAAGATGTCATTCCAGTAAGCAACTCCTGGAACATCGAGCATCTTCGTAAGTTTTACCCATAAGGCGCGGATGCCGGGCTCCTCGGCAAGCCACCTTTTGTACAAGCCTTGCCGGCAAGGCATATAACCCTCTGTACAAATCCAGGCGTAGACCCTGAGCATATATAAATGAAGCATTGGCGCCCTAAGTCATAGCATGCATGCTAGGTTGAGTCATTCCCTCAGTTAGGGTTGATAGTGCTTAGGGGCGACTAACCCCTAGCATAGAGGTCGATTTTGCATCTCTCTGTTCCTTTCCGTCCTCTTTGGTTTGCACGGTACATGAATATTTCTGCCGAGCTATATGGGAGAAAGAGAACAAGCCGGCGCTCCGGCCCCGGCAAGCCAAGCTTGCCGGGTGCTGAAGACACGAAGGTCCACCCACGGCAAGCTAGGGTTGCCGGGGGCTGCGGATTCAGATAAGTTTTCTTATCCCCTTTATGCATTTCCGTATAAAATTGGGACGTATGAAACCTCGTTTTATTCCAAGGCTGCCGTGCTCCCTTCATTCCTGCCACCTGAGAACCTCTTCTTGGTTCGGAATTTGGTTGTAGCCGCGGCGGCAAGGAAGCAAGCGTAGGGCCCACCCCTACTTCGCCCCTGCCTCCGCCAAAGGCGTGAGTATGATCGAATGAAGTAGGGGAGCGGCAAGGCCTACTGCCGTGCAACGATGTCTATGTTAAAAATAACAAGGATTCATTCCTTGGTATGGGCATTGCCCACATACACAAGACCCGACAAGCACCCTTTTTCATTAATATGTTCCATACAGGTACAATTCATATGGAATGTAAACATGAGCAAGGGGATGACAAGTTATAAATCTAACTAAGGCCCGTAGGCTTACAAGCTAAAAAAAGATAAGGTGCCCGTAATACCTTTCTTGTCCCTCTCCTCGGGAAACGAAACAAGAAGGCAAGAGGGCAAAAGGAGTGCCTAGGCGAGGTATGAGCAACTGAAGGCGCCAAGAGAACATGTCGGTGGACGCCTGAGAGAGGGCTGGTGATGATGCTGCCGGAAGAAGAGTTGTAAGATGAGGCAGTGGTCCGTCAATACGCTACGAAGGCGTCGGTGCCATCATACTCCGACTTGACAGCCCTCCACCCGCCTTCTTCGCCTTCTCCAGCCTCCCCGCGCCAGCCGCCCAAGGAGGCGACCCCGAGAAGTTCAAGAGCCGGCCCCACCGGGAGAAGGGGCCCGGTGTAGACGCTGCTGCTGCCGACACCGCCCTGGGACGACGGGTTAGGCACCTAGTCGGACCCGTCATCCTCTCGCCTGCTACCCTCATCGTCGCTGCTGCTGTCCTCCTTGTCACTCTCGCTTGAAGAAGAGTCTTCGTCATCAGAGGAGCTCCCCATGCAGCACTTCAGGGGAGTCCCGAAGTCTCCAAAGACCTTGACGGAGAGGAGGCCGTTCTCCATTAATTTGATAGAGAATGAGCCCTGCTGTCAAGCCGTGGATGCGAGTGAAGGTCTTCCATCCGCGACGGAGATACATGACATGAGGAGCTGGGAAATCAACATCGGCCCATGTGCCGCTATTTCCACAACCCCTCATATGCAATCTCAGCGCCTACGGCGTATCGAGCTCCATCTCCCGAGCGAATGGGGTAGGGAGACGAAGGCGACGACATCGCCGGCCGGCGCAGCCTGATGAAGAACTCACGGGGCTGGTCCCCGACATGGCCCTCCATTGGGGGAGGGACCACCGGCAGAGGCGAGGCCAACGCACCGCCCCGTCCTCCTCTTCCCCGAGCACCACGGCGGCCTCGGCCGCGCCCCCTCCCCCTTCCCTTCGCGACCGGCTCCGCCGCCACGGGCGGAGGGGCGCATTGTCGAGCGGAGACCCTCGCCGCCACCATCAAAGCGTCAGCACACCCTCTCACCATGGCAGAAGGGAGGAAGAAGCAAGGATGGGGAGAGGCAGATGGCAAAGGGCTGAGGGGTACCGTCCCTCCCACTCCCCTCCTTATAAAGGGGCAGGGTCAGGGCTCGACCGCCCCTCTTAGCCAATCCAGTTCATTAAGGTGATAGAGGGCGAGGCCGTCGACCGCCCTCCCCGCCCAATTAAAAGCACGTGGGTATCAACCCACACGCACACGTCTTCCCATATTCCGTGCGCCTGTCACTCGCCTTGCGCCGTGCATGCGGCGTACGTGGCACGAGGGGCTGGCATAGTGGGACGCGTGGAACGACGGTTCCAAAGAAGAAAACGTAAATGAGAAGCAGCCCCGCAATCTTGAAGAGACACGCAGGCCACCTCTTTACTATTCACCTAGGGTGACGCAAGCACGCTTCGGTCACCCCAGACGTGATCACCACGTCACGCATTCAAAGCGAATCTTGGGGAAGCGCAGCGGATGAAGGTTTACCACGGTCAAAACTGGCCCTGCCTGCCCGCGCAACGTTCTGGGCCTGGCCCAACAACGCGTCGCGCTTATGTGGACCCAGGCCCGGGGGCTCCTGTCGGTGTACAGAAGTAGGGGTTCTACTTTGCACCCCTCTACCCGTGCACGGGTAGTCAGAGCCACGCCCAAGGCCACACTTGGCAAGGCAAGGGAAGGAGGCTGAGGCCACGAGATGGTCAAAGCAACACCAAGGCCGAATACTCAAAAAAGCAAGAGGGCGAGGTAGGGTCCCCTGGCAAGACCCTTGCCGTGGCGGCCTCCACGGCCCCGGCAAGGACCTTGCCGGGACAACGTGCCCAACCCCAACGGAGCGCGCCACCCTCGAGCCCAAGGTTTCTGACAACCACATTGGAACCAAGGCTCGGGAGGCACCTCCATGATGGCATGCAGATCTTTGTGAAGACAAGAAGCACACGGAATTGCATGAGGATTAGAAGACGACGAGCCTCGGCAAAACCCTTGTCGAGGGCATCCACGAGACCTCCGGCAAGACCCTTGCCCGGGATGACCACGGTGCCACGGCAAGGCCCTTGCCGAGGACATCCGCAGGGCCACAACTAGGCCAACACCCGCCAAGGTTCCACCGCCACTCCCATGCAGCTGCCAGCCCACCAGCTAGGTAGGCACCTGTGTGTCGACGTGAGGCTTCCAAGCCAACTCAGCGAGCACCTACGTGGTGGCATGCAAATCTTCGTGAAGGCCCTTCAACAACGCCACCTCAGCAGCCTGCCAGCCTACATGGCACTGACCGCCTCGCTTGCCCGGGCACGTGTCAAAGCAGGGCGAGGCGGCGGTAAAGTGAGGGGGACACCTAAGAGGCGCATTAAATGCTTCTTGTCCCGTAATGGCTAAGCGATAAGCTTAGCCACTATACACCGATGCCACCTCCTGTGTGCCACTGTGGCGATCCCCTTGGCTATAAAAGGAGGCCCGAGGCATCTAGGAGAAGGATTCGGACCCTTGGACAAGTTACACTCATCGTAGCTAGCTCAAGTACTCCAAGAACACAGATATACACACCAAAGCAGGACTAGGGTATTACGCATCCTCGCGGCCTGAACCTGGGTAAACGACCCAAGTGCTTCTGCTGATTGTTGATCCTGCTCTTTTCATGACCCCGCACCCCGCAACCGTAGTAGGGATTCCCATGATCCCATAGGTGTCGTTTCCACCAACACTTAGTCTTTATATGAAGAACCCCTTGGATGGTGATCTCTTGGACTATAACATTGATGGGTTGGGGCCGAGGCTGGACCATACGTATCCTTGGGCCTACCCCTTAGGTGTTCCCCCATCAAGTGGAGAGTCGCCATATCGGATGGATTGACATACCAAACACTATTATCATGAATTTGGCGGAAAATATCACTTTAGCAAAGTCATCGTCCCGGTCTCAATCGTTGTTATTTTTGAATGATGCTTCAAATTCAGTCCACGAGCCTGGGAACCTAAAGGGTGGGTGGGGCGATATAGTGCGACCTCCATCCACCCTAAAAATATTGGCATCACGGATATTTCAAGACATGTATTCCCTTCTGCCTCTGCCTAGATCCCTGTGCGGCCTTTGTTTCATGCCACTACCAAAGCTCGTGACGCTATGATTTGGCCCTTGCCACCTCCGTTAAAACGTTCTTGGAATTCTCACGCTTCACCACAATCTCGCACCTTCTTCTGGTTGTCCAGCCGCGCGACCTCTAGTTATGCGGAGCATCCCAAGGTCATCCCCATGGACCTACCTTCCTCTCCCCAAGTGCCAAGTGGACTGAACACGTGCACGTGCAAGAGTTCTCGAGACCGAGGTGACATCTCTCCTCTCACAATTCCCTTTTGAATCACATGAGACATGGCTACTACCTCAAGCGAAGACACTTTGCATACTCAGGCACCAAGGAACTAGACATGGAGAGGCTAAGGAGCAAGGCCGAACGAAGGAGCAAGAAGAACGTGAAGATGAAGAAGAAAAAGAGCAAGTCAGAGGTTGCCCGGATGATGCGGACCAAGTCCTGAATGACCCGGAAAAAGCCTGGACGATCCGGACCTTCCTCTAGACGATATGGCTACCGCGCACCAAGAGTACAACAGCCCCCTCGACAAAGATGAATCATCCGGACTAGCTCCCGGATCATTCAAACTAGCTCGGACGTTCGAACACCGACCCAGACAACCGGACCCCCTATAGCGGCAACGACGCATCTGGAAGATCAGGACGGTCGCCCGGATCATCCGGACCCCCAAAGCCCGGACCATCTGGGCCACCATACGGATCATCCGGATCATGCCTACGTGTGTGACTTGGGCTGAAGCCCATGTAACTATACCTACCCCTAAACTATATGTACTACTCCTCCGCGCATGTTTTAGAGTTAGCATTGTGATAGCTCAAGATTGAGACAGAGCTTTGCAAATCCAGTTATCCCTACTCCTATGGAGACCAAGACCACCTAGGAGAAGATCCCAAAAGTGGATTCAAGACCCCCTTGTGGGAAGATCCTCCAAGGATTCGAGACCTCTTTCCTTCAAGGATTGGGATGAACTAGTTCCCCTTTTGTACCCCCCCTTTGTTGACTTTGGATCTTGTATCTCCCCTTTTTGTATGTGGATTTAACACATGTGTGATTGGATCTAGTTGATTTGTTTGTTTTCCTCTCTTTTGTTCTTCGTGTTCTTCACGAAATCCCCTCCTTTTCATGAAAGGCCAGCGATTAAGGTTCCACCCTACATCATCTAGGTTCTCTATGATTTGCACAGGGTCAAATTTCTTCATCTTTTCTCATAGATCTAGTTTAGTGGCTCATGGATTTGTACACAAGCCACATGATTTGCATTTTGTATAGATGGATTTGATGGTGAGGCTAATAGTTTTTTTTATGATTTGTCATCGGATTTGACCTACGAGGATTGTCTATACTTTGCAATCATGTATTGCATCCGACAACTATTTTAAGACATACTATAAATCAATCTTCATGGTGTGTTTTTCAATGGTTTCTTCTTGTGATTTGATCGCCATGTGTGAGAAGTTCGGTAAGGTCATGGGTTGAGGCATAGCCTTGCAGCCTTGTGTATTTGACGGAAGGATCGGTGGAAGTATTTTGATATCTCGTATGTGTGAAATAAAATTACTTCATAGATGTCTATTTGTCTTATTCGTGATCTTTGTCCCTGCAAGTACCCAGAATCACAAAGATCGAGCCACACAGAAGCTAGGGGCAGATAGACCATGAAACGCCATTCTGAACACCAGTTATAGAAAGGTTTAGTACGGTGGCGTGAATCCTATCTCTGGGGATACCAGAGGTGTAGTCATTAAACGCCCAATGCTTTTATCTAATTTATCTTAATAACCAAGGCAACCCCACATGACAGATAGGTCCTTCGGTTGGATAACTAACTCTTCATGCAGGACGCGTGCCGGTCAAGGCAAAATTTGGACACATCCCACACTTCAAGACATTGCAAGCACATCCTGATGTTGACTTCCAGAGCACCAACGATCATCATGATGATATCATTTGCAAATATATGGTTGTAAGAACAAGACCTCATACTCATGCCTGTTTTTATTTATAAGAGTTCAATTG
>NC_041387.1:163007261-163029301 GCF_002162155.2 Triticum dicoccoides | reverse complement strand
CACGCGATCGTGATCGAACGACCGAGAGCATGGAGGGGGTTAGGATGGGTTTTGGGCCACTTTGAAGGGGTGTTGGGCTGCAACACACACGAGGCTTTTACGGTTCCCCGGTTAACCGTTGGAGTATCAAACGACCTCCAAATGGCACGAAACTTGACAGGCGGCCTACCGGTGCTATAACAAGGCCGCTTGGCAAACCTCGGTCCATTCCGAGAACCTTTAACGCCCGCACACGAAACAAGGTCTGAGAGGGGCGACGGGGCACGCGCGAGAGGTCTGGACTCCGATCGGACAATGGAGAGAACTGGGAGAACCTGAACGAATGCAAGTTTTGGAAAACATGCAAATGATATGCAGATGATGACATGGCAAAATGCAACATGCAAGCAAATTACATGGGAACGACGGCGAATAACTGGCAGACACCTGGCGCATCGAATCCGGGGCGTTACAACACTCCTCCACTAACAAGAGATCTTGTCCCGAGATCTTAGGACCGAGATGGAAGGGAAAAAGGGATGAGGTGAAATAAGAACCCAAGTGTAAATGCTGCTGGGTGCTAACTGATTCAACCATGCTCTGGCCGAGCCCTCCAACATAAGAGGCATGTGTTTCATGGCCACCTCATCGTTGCCGCCGCCAATCTGAACAACCACTCGGTAGTCTTCAAGCCAAGTATCAGGCTTGGACTCACCAGTGAACTTACTGACTCCAGTCGCCAACCTGAAGTTGGGAGGAATCACCGGGACCCTGATGGCTCTGCTGAAACGCTCTGGTCCTGAGACGTGTACTCTGCTGCTGGTGGGTATATCTCTGTCATGACCTTCTCGGTGAGCTCTATTCCTGTCGACCAAACCTTGAACAATAATGGATCTCGCATTAAAGCCTGGTTCCCTGGGGTCGACTGGAATCCTTCGCCCAACACTATGATGGCGTCTGTCATCCTGCTGTCGAGGCGCGTACGATCAACCCCTTGGGGAAGGGGTGGGCACTCGACGTCGATCATCACGATCGAATCGGTGATCATACTGCTCACGGTTCTTGTACTGATCACGCCGGTCTCCACGTTCCTCATGCCTCGAGGGCGATCTTGGGCTATGGGCCGACTGGACTGTATTTGCAGCGACGGATCTGCTATGAATCCTATTCCGTGACTGTGATACAGCTGAATTTTGATCTCCTACTGCCCGGAGTAATGCTCTGATCTGTAACAAGCCTCTGCCAGCCTCTGACTGGGAAGGCTGAATCGACTCTGCTATACGGGCTACAGCTGCTAGATTCTGAATCGGAGTTCGATATACCTGAGTCGGTGGTGGAAAGAGTTGACATCGACTGGTTTCTGGAACCCGTTGCCGCGCACGCTCGTCGAATGCTCGCTGGAGGTTCTCCAGTCGAGTGCGCTCAGCCAAGTTGGCCAAGCGCGCGTCCTCTAAGGCCCGAGCCTAGGGGGTTTCTCCAATGATAGGAGTGTGCAACGCATCCATGTTCCAGCGGCGAAGTTCTTCCCTCTGCAACAAAGTGAGGGGCTCGGGGAGATACTCTTCATGGGCATGCGAAGGATCGCCTCCGCCGTCGCCTCTGTTGGCGCGGGGAAAGCCGGGAGGACTGCATGGTCCATCGACCATCAGAACCTCCGCCGCCGGATCACTGCTATCGCACTCGGATGCAGTCTCTACGGAGCCAGTCGACAGGTCGAACAGGCCATAGAGAGATTCGTCGGGCTCGATCGCCGCGACTTGGGAGGTGGCCGACTGGTGAGCCACCGCGTGCCTCACCCACCGCTGAAGCCTCGACCGACCGGAGCGCTTGCGTCGGCAGGAGACAGGGAGGGAGGACGACACAGGGGCCGACCAATACTGGGTCGACGGTTGCCGCAGGAGCGCGTCGATGTCGAGCGGAGCCTCCTAAAGCCAAGCGGAGTCGTCGGCGATGAACGTGAGCGCGCCGAGACGGATCTCGCGTCCCTCAACCAAAACTCCGCCTGAAACCATGATGAAGGAGATCGGAACAATTGCAACTTCTCCAATAAGTCACTAAGACACCTGCCCCACGGTGGGCGCCAACTGTCGTGGTTCTAAGTCTGACAGTAATGTAGGTGGTAGGAATGGAGAGGCAAGATCCTAGCTATGGAGTAGTTGTATACGCAAGAGGTTTACGAGTTCAGGCCCTTCTTGGATGAAGTAACAGCCCTACGTCTCGGAGTCCGGAGGCGGTCGACTAGATTATGTGCGTATGAGTTACAGGGGTGCGAACCCTTTACACTGAGGAGGGGGGTGGCTTATATAGAGTCCGCCAGACCCCTCCGGCCCTCAGTTATGCAGGGTTTAAGGTACATTAAGATCGGGCGTTACTGGTAACGCCACAAATAAAGTGCTATGATGACCATAAAAGCTACTTAATGACTGACCGTTTGCGTGCAGAGTGACTTTAGGTCTCCTGGCTGTCGAGTGGTTGGCTTCATGGTCGAGTGTCTTCGAGTCCGTCGAGTGGAACATTGCCGGGTCGATTGAAAGGTGGTTTCTTCTAGAGATGTCCTTGGGGAGGGTATCTTGGACAGGTCCATGACCCTACCCTAGGTACATAGCTTCATCAGATACCACTGTCCCCCAACCGTTCAACCACGGGTTGGTTCGGAGATGATGTATTTTACATTACTACATTATGGTTGGAATAAAATATACATCATTAAAAACATTTTTTTACATCATAAAAAACATTCAACTTCAACGCATGATGTAAAATATGGCACTAGTGCTCCATTAGATGATGTAAAGTTACAACAATTGATCTTCGTATCAAAACAAACATAGTTCATACTAGATCATAGTGATACTACTTCATACTGATTCTACTTGATCATCACCAAACATAAAACTACTAGACGGGTCGCTCACAAACTGTGCGTAGAACACGTCAATGGTGGGGTCGTCAGAGTCGTGGAGCCTCTGACGACAAGTTGGACTCAACGAGGATCCCGTCGACGGGCCGGTCTCGTCCTCTTTCTCGACGCCACGCTTCCAATAGAACCCCAGCTCATTCCGATTGTATTGAGGATCTCCTGAGCGAACCTAGCCATCGCCATTTCGTCACTCTCGTCGGGAGCAATTTGAATCCAGGACTTCTTCTTCTTCTCTTCGATTGGTCGTATGGTCAGATTCTTTGGTCCATGAAGCCTGCTTGCTCCCGTTTTTTTATCTTCGGACAATTCATCTTGTGACTCGACACGAAACACCGCGTCATCGTCATGCCGCCGGAACGCCACGCGGCGACGCCATATGCACACGCGCCCTCGTCGGCAGACGCAAAGGTGTCGGGCTAGTAGTGACGGCTGTCCCACTAGAACTCGACACCGAAGTTATCGAACGGGTGCGTCTACACCCCCGTGAAGCCCAATTTGCTCTTCGACGGCTTCTCCGAAGACATGACGATAGCGCGGGCGACGGTCTCGATGCAAGACGGCCGGACTAAGTGCAACATGGAGCTGTGGAGGCCGTGCAGTGGCGAATTCAGGCAGGGTGTGGCTTCTGAATCGGGCGACACGGCGGCGGCGAAAGCGGCTTTACATTCGGTCGATTTATAGTAGAGGGGCGGCGGGGAAGTGGCAAATCCGACGGCGACGGGAATGTGATGGACGGATCCGGCGACAGGGGTTGGAGGGTGCGGCTGGCGGTTTCGGTGATGGCGTGAGGTCGCATGGCTGTCGTGCGGGGGGTGGGGAATGAAGTTTCAGGAGGTACTTGGGTGTTTACGCGGCAGACTGCATTTTGTACTCGGGTGCGGCTTGTGATGCAAATTCGCATCACCAAGTGCCCTATTTTACATCTAGAGCAAATCTGGAGCAAAAGAAATTACATCTGCATCATCTGTTGGAGCGTTGTTTTTCGGCCTTGGTGATATAAAATTCGGTTATTTATACATACACACAAATATGTACGCACAAGGGTGTTCTTGCTCTTGCACGTAGATTACAGGTGAATGTTCAACCCTCATCCTAGTGTCCTCCTCCTAGATTATATAGGCCCTGTTTGGTTCATAAGTCCTAGAACTTTTTCTAGTCCCAACTAAAGTTCCTAGTCCCTAAAAAGTCCCTCCCTGTTTGTTTTCATGGACTAAAAAGTCCCTAGTCCTTCCCTAGAGGTTATTAAATGACCATGTTATCCCTAGTATACAGAAAAATAACAACCAAAAAACACCATGCGGCGGCGGGGCAATGGGTGCAGGGAGGGGCATTGTTGGAAAAGTCCCAAAAAGTCCCAAAAAGACTCTCTTTGAGAGTCTTCTTCATTTAGTCCCAAAAAGCAACTTTTAGTCCCTAGTAGTCCCTCCTATTTGGTTAAAAAGTCTCTAAGAGGGACTTTTTCTAGTCCTTTCACCAAAAGTCCCTGGAAACAAACACCCCCATAGTGTGCTAGGAGCGGTGTCATAACGGCCTTGTATTAATGTTCTTTATGGTCTCATGCACAACCAACTGTTTCATTGTCATTACTACTGGTAATCGCAATGCTTAGCTAGATATACTTTCGTTGGGCAATGTCAGCATTCAATGCACCATCAGATCATGCAAACCTCAGGTGTAGCCTCATGTAGTACATCCGACTACTGCTAGCCACAGGATAACCGACTGGTGGTGCTTGTTTAATGCGGAGTAGAATCTGACTGTTGCCACTTAGTGTCGGTGTATAGAAGTAGGGGTTCTACTCTGCACCCCTCTACCTGTGCACAAGCAGTCTGAGCCACGATCAAGGCCACACTTGGCAAGGCAAGGGAAGGAGGCCGAGGCCACAAGACGGTCAAAGCAACGCCAAGGCCAAATACACAAAAGAGTAAGAGGGCGAGGTAGGGTCCCCCGGCAAGACCCTTGCCGGGGCGGCCTCCACGGCCCCGGCAAGGACCTTGCCGCGACAACGTGCCCAACCCCAACGGAGCGTGCCACCCTCGAGCCCAAGGTTTCCGACAACCACATTGGAACCAAGGCTCGGGAGGCACCTCCATGATGGCATGTAGATCTTTGTGAAGACAAGAAGCACACATAATTGGACGAGGATTAGAAGACGACAAGCCTCGACAAAACCCTTGTCAAGGGCATCCACGAGACCTCCGGAAAGGCCCTTGCCGGGGACGACCACCGTGCCGCGACAAGGCCCTTGCCGGGGCCCCGGCAAGGGCCTTGCCAAGGACATCCGCGGGGCCACAGCCAGGCCCACACCCGCCAAGGTTCCACCGCCACTCCCATGCAGCTGCCAGCCCACCAGCTAGGCAGGCACCTGCATGTCGACATGAGGCTTCCAAGCCAACTCAGCGAGCGCCTACATGGTGGCATGCAAATCTTCCTGAAGGCCCTACCACCGCGCCACGTCAGCAGCCTGCCAGCCTACATGGCGCCGACCGCCTCGCTACCCCGAGCGTGTGCCAAAGCAGGGCGAGGCGGCAGTAAAGGGAGGGGTACACCTAAGAGGCGGGTTAAATGCGTCTTGTCCCGTAATGGCTAAGCGATAAGCTTAGCCACTGTGCACCGATGCCACCTCCTGTGTGCCACTGTGGCGATCCCCTTGACTATAAAAGGAGGCCCGATGCATCCATGAGAAGGATTCGGACCCTTGGACAAGTTAAACTCATCGTAGCTAGCTCAAGAACTCCAAGAACACATATATACACACCAAAGCAGGACTAGGGTATTACGCATCCTCACGGCCCAAACCTGGGTAAATGACCTGAGTGCTTGTGCTGATTGCTGATCCCGCTCTGCTCATGACGCCGCGCCCCGCAACCGTAGTAGGGATTCGCGTGATCCCATAGGTGTCGTTTCCACCGACATCTTTGGCGCGCCAGGTAGGGGGTGCAGTCGTCAGAATCTGGTTTAGTAGCTAGTCGAACAGCTCTTCGTCGCCATGGCTCCCAAGAGGAAGACGACCACGGCGATCGGTTCATCCGGAACCGGACTGCCTGTATCGGTGCGGGCCAGTAGTGGGCCGGTCGCGGAAAGAACCCGTGGCGTGACCCGCGAACACCCACATCACCCTGGTAGTCAAGACCTGGCGAGCGGCATCGTTCGTGCGCCAGGCGACGGGCCGCACGCCGGAAACTCCAGAGATGGAGTTGGGCCCCCCACAGGTGGCAAGGGGCCCTCCAGGGGCGTCGCCATGCCGCCCGATGGCGGCGCGACGGCCTCCAAGACACCAACACCGGCGCCCACGGCGCGTTCTTCCCAAGTTGTGCGCGATGAACAGTGCCACCCCGCTGGTGACCTTGGGCGCCGCCCTGGGAAGAGTCCCGCGTGTCCTTCACGGGACGAGGAAGGCTAGCATGCACGCCGAGGTGCTCGTGAAAATGGCGGACAGCCGCAGGGCCATGATAGAGCTCCTTCTAACATAGTTAGAAGTCGAAGCGCGCCACGGTCCATGCAGTTTTCGCCGCCGCCCACACCAACAGAAGCTCTCGCGCGCGCGCAACTGCTCCTCGACTTTCCTCCTGCTGTGGAGAGGCTCGACGAGTGGAGAGCCAATGTCCGGAGCCTCGTCGGCATCGCCAACAAAGATGAGCCGCGACCAGAGGGGCCCGTAGGCCGTCGCTCCGCCGAGCCACCGCATGCCAGCGGTGGAAGGGCCGGGGGCGATGCAGCCACGATGCACTCTCCTCCCCCACGCCAGCCTCCGCGGGTGTCAATCCGTCTCGATCATGCTTGTGATAATATCTTCATAGCGTCATCCGATCCGCGGACCCACCGCTACCAGCGTCAAGTTCTTTGAGAGCGAGCCCTTGAAGATGCTCGAACCACCATCGGGCGCCAGCATGATGCATGCCACCAATCAGACAGACGGACAGGGCCCACTATGGACCACCCAACACCGGGAGGCTACGGTGGCCTACCCTACGAGGTGGGTTGTCCGGCCTTCACCCCCGAGCTGCGGCAGTTCCAGTGGCCCTCCCACCACACGTTCAAGCCCGACGTTGGCGAGAAGTACAACGGCAAGACTCACTCGTCAGAGTTCCTCAGCATCTACACCATCGCGATGCAAGCTGCTGGAGCCTGCGGTGATAAGATGCTTGCCAATTACTTCCCGCTGGCGCTCAAGCCCAATGTTATGTCATGGTTGATGCACTTGCCGGTGGATTCCATTTCTTCTTGGTCGGATCTAGTCATGAGTTTGTTGGTGCCTTCACTGGAGGCCATCAAGCTCATGGCCAGGCGAGCGATTTGCACATCATCCCCTAGAAGGAAGGAGAAAACCCGCGCAAGTACATCCAAAGGTTCAGCCGAGTGCAGTACAACATCCCAGACATTCATCCCGCCGCCGTGATTAGTGAATTTCATCAGAATGTGCACAACCACAAGATGCGTGAGGAGCTGGCGATGAACAAGGTCAAGGATGTGGCCGAACTTTACGTCCTGGCCGACAGGTGCGCTCGGGCTGAAGAGGGGAAGGAAGTACCCCGGCGAGGACGCCAGTGCGGAAATCGACTCCACAAACGACGACACCGCCGCCCCGACAAAGAAGGGTCGGCACCGTAATAGAAAGCGCAAGGGCAAGACTATGCTTGCTATCGAGGGATCCGACGACACCGGCACTGCCAAGAAGGCCAAGGCAAGCGACCCCGACAAGGAGGTTGCTGGGTGTGGCACTTGCCGGGCCTTGGCGGCTGCCGACAAGCCAGGGGGCTCTGACAAGCAGTATTGCAAGATCCACCGCACCAAAGGCCACGACCTCCAGAACTGCCGACAAGTTGAGCTGCTCGCTGAGAAGCAAAAAGCTAAATATGAGAGGCGGGACAAAGAGAAGGGTCAAGATGGTGCCGAAGGATCCAGCAAGAAGGGTGGTGGCCAAGGAGGCCGCCGCGGCAAGGATAATCAGCAAGAGAGGCCCGCCCGAGGCCGCGACAAGAAGCATGAAGACGATGATCATGAGGAGGACGACGAGTCCGGCGACCACGAGTTTCAGAAGGCTACAGAGGCCATGTGCGTCGATGGTGGCGCCTCGCTGCACGCATCTCACCGCCAGCTCAAGCAGTGGGTGCGTGAGATCACAGCGGTGGAGCCATCACTCGACGCACGGAAGCCACTTAAGTGGTCCAGCACGCCTATCATCTTCAACACCGAGGAACACCTTGACCACACTACTGAGGTCGGGTGTCTACCGTTGTTGGTTTCACCAACGATCCGCAACCTCAAGGTGACGAAGATGCTAGTTGACGGCAGGGCCGATCTGAATTTTATCTCGCCTGTTGTGATCAAAAGGCTGCAGATTCCCGATGGAGATCTCGAAGAGACAGGCACATTTCAAGGGGTCAACCCGAGGAGGAGCCAACCGAAGGGAAAAGTCACGCTGCCCGTGACATTTGGAGGCGAGTTGAACTACAGGACGGAGAAGATTGTCTTCGATGTAGCCGAGATCCCCTTGCCCTACAACGGGATCCTCGGCCGCCCGGCGCTGGCCAAGTTCATGGCGGCTTCCCATTACGCCTACAACAGGCTGAAGATGCCCGGGCCGATGAACATAGTGGTCAAAACCAATAACAAGGAAACACTTGTGCAAGATCTGGAGGAGACGTTTGCAAATCTATGCAAGATCAACCTCAAGCTGAACCCTAAGAAGTGTGTTTTCGGTGTCCCGTCCTGCAAACTTCTCGGGTTCTTTGAGTCGCAGCATGGGATTGAGGCGAACCCGGACAAGATCAAGGCCATTGAGCAGATTGAGTCACCTAAGCGGATCAAGGATGTGCGTCGGCTCACTGGCTGTGTCGCCGGCATGAGCAGATTCATCTCCAAGTCTGCTGAGCATGCCCTTCCCTGTTTCAAGATCTTGATGAAGGCAAGCCCAATGGAGTGGACCCCGGAGGCCGAGGCAGCGCTGCAGGATTTGAAGAAATACCTCTCCTCCACCCCAGTGTTGGTTGCGCCCAAACCACAAGAACCGTTGCTGCTGTATCTTGTGGCAACGAATCAAGTGGTCAGCGCCGCACTGGTGGCGCAGAGGGAGGATGATGAAGAGGCAGCGGCAACGGCATAGTTGATGGATGGCGAGCCATAACTCTCCCCAGCAGGGCCTGGTCCCGGCAAGATCTAACACCAGTGCGACAGGACCCACGCAACCGGGTGAAGTGGTGCAAAAGAATAAGATGGTGCAGCACCCGGTTTACTTTGTCAACTCCCTCTTGCAAGGGGCTAGGTCAAGGTACTCCGGTGTACAAAAATTGCTCTTCGGCCTCCTTATGGCCTCGAGGAAGCTGCGTCATTACTTCCAAGCACACGAGATCACCATCGTCACCCGCCTCCCGTTGCAACGGATACTGCATAACCCAGATGCAATGGGGAGGATTGTGGAATGGCCCTTGGAGCTGTCATGTTTTTGTTTGAAATTAGAAAGCACCTCGACAATTCAGAGCAGAGTCTTGGCGGAGTTCATTGCCGAATGGACCTCGATGCCCGACGAAGAAATCCAGGAGACCACTCTCCCCGGCAAGGAAACAAGTCGCAACTGGATTATGTGCTTTGATGGGGCTTTTTCGCTACAAGGCGCCGGTGCTGGTGTGCTTATCGTCGCACCCACCGGAGAGCACCTCAAGTACGTGATCCAGATGCACTTTCCCAGGGAGATGTCGATGAACAACACTGCTGAGTACGAGGGATTGCTTGCCGGTCTCAGGATCGCGGCAGACCTCGTGGTCAAAAAGCTCATCGTCAGGGGCGATTCATAGCTTGTCGTCCGGCAAATCAACAAGCATTATCAAAGCCCGTTGATGGAAGCCTATGTAGATGAAGTGAGGAAACTGGAGGGGCACTTTGACAGTATACAGGCAGAGCATGTCCCTCGAGTGGGGAACGACATTGCCGACTACCTGTCGAAGCGCGCCGCCCTCAAGCTAACTGTGGAACCAGGTACTTTTGTGCTTCGCTTAACTCAACCATCCGTTGAACCATCAACAGAGCAGAACAAGCGGAGGAAGTCAGGCCCCGGCAAGTACTTCGCCACCGAGCCCCCCGGGGCCGCTGGCGGAGATGTTGCCGTGGAAGCCGAGCCTGCCGTGGGACAACCAACTCCGACGGGGCGCCAAGCCCTTGCCGTGGAAATTCCTTTGGTCCTTGCCGTCAAGTCACAGGCTCCAGCATGGGTGCAGCATACCGTCTGATTCCTCCAAACAGGGGAGCTTCCTAAGGAGCAGGAAGAAGCAGAGAAAGTAGCCCGCCGGTCTGCCCTGTACCAGTTCATTGACAGCATTCTGTACAGAAAAAGACCAAAATGAGTGAAATTGAAGTGCATCCCCCGGGAGGAAGGATTGGAGCGATTGGCGGAGATACATGGATGCATATGTGGCTCCCACATAGGATCGAGGGCCCTTGCCGGCAAGGCTTTCGGGCAAGGTCTCTTCTGGCCCACTTCCCTCCAGGATGCGACGGCACTAGTAACCAAGTGTGAAGCGTGCCAGTTCCATTCAAAGAAGCTTCATCAGCCAGCTCAAGCCCTGCAGACAATCCCTCTCTCCTGGCCGTTCTCGGTCTGGGGGCTCAACATATTGGGCCCTTTTCCCCGTGCCGTCGGGGGCTTTGAGTACTTGTACGTTGCAATCAACAAGTTCACAAAGTGGCTGGAGGTGGAAGAAGTGAGGAAGGTGACCGCACAGTCAGCCGTCAAATTCTTTAAGGGGCTACTTTTCCGCTTTGGTGTGCCGAACAGAGTCATCACTGACAACGGCACACAGTTCACAAGCCACGCTTTCATGCAATACATTGAAGACCTCGCAACAAGGTCTGTTTCGCTTCCGTGCACACCCACAGAGCAACGGCCAAGCGTAAAGGGAAAATGCTGAAGTACCGCGTGGCCTAAGGACGAAGACTTTTGACAGGCTGCACAAAAGCGGAAGGCGCTGGATTGATGAGTTGCCGGCGATTCTATGGTCGATCAGAACGACGCCAAATTGAGCCACCGGCCAGACGCCATTTGCCCTGGTATACGGAGCAGAAGCAGTTCCCCCCACAGAACTCATATACGGGTCACCCCAAGTGCTCGCTTATGATGAGCTTGAGCAAGAGCAACTGTGGCAAGATGACACGACGCTCCTCGAGGAAGATCGTCTTCGGGCGGTTGTGAGAGCAGCACGCTACCAGCAAGCCTTGCTCCGCTACCATAGTTGCAAGGTTCATGCCCAAAGCTTTGAGGAAGGCGATCTTGTTCTTCAGCATGTTCAGTTGGCCAAGAATTCCAACAAGTTGATGCCAAAGTGGGAAGGCCCTTATCGGGTAGTACGAGTCACCAGGCGCAACGCAGTCCGCCTGGAGACCAAAGATGTCATTCCAGTAAGCAACTCCTGGAACATCGAGCATCTTCGTAAGTTTTACCCATAAGGCGCGGATGCCGGGCTCCCCGGCAAGCCACCTTTTGTACAAGCCTTGCCGGCAAGGCATGTAACCCTCTGTACAAATCCAGGCGTAGACCCTGAGCATATATAAACGAAGCATTGGCGCCCTAAGTCATAGCATGCATGCTAGGTTGAGTCATTCCCTCGGTTAGGGTTGATAGTGCTTAGCGGCGACTAACCCCTAGCATAGAGGTCGATTTTGCATCTCTCTGTTCCTTTCCGTCCTCTTTGGTTTGCACGGTACATGAATATTTCTGCCGAGCTATATGGGAGAAAGAGAACAAGCCGGCGCTCCGGCCCCGGCAAGCCAAGCTTGCCGGGGGCTGAAGACACGAAGGTCCACCCACGGCAAGCTAGGGTTGCCGGGGGCTGCGGATTCAGATAAGTTTTCTTATCCCCTTTATGCATTTCCGTATAAAATTGGGACGTATGAAGCCTCGTTTTATTCCAAGGCTGCCGTGCTCCCTTCATTCCTGCCACCTGAGAACCTCTTCTTGGTTCGGAATTTGGTTGTAGCCGCGGCGGCAAGGAAGCAAGCGTAGGGCCCACCCCTACTTCGCCCCTGCCTCCGCCAAAGGCGTGAGTATGATCGAATGAAGTAGGGGAGCGGCAAGGCCTACTGCCGGGCAACGATGTCTATGTTAAAAATAACAAGGATTCATTCCTTGGTATGGGCATTGCCCACATACACAAGACCCGACAAGCACCCTTTTTCATTAATATGTTCCATACAGGTACAATTCATACGGAATGTAAACATGAGCAAGGGGATTACAAGTTATAAATCTAACTAAGGCCCGTAGGCTTACAAGCTAAAAAAGATAAGGTGCCCGTAATACCTTTCTTGTCCCTCTCCTCGAGAAACGGAACAAGAAGGCAAGAGGGCAAAAGGAGTGCCTAGGCGAGGTATGAGCAACTGAAGGCGCCAAGAGAACATGTCGGTGGCCGCCTGAGAGAGGGCTGGTGATGATGTTGCCGGGAGAAGAGTTGTAAGATGAGGCAGTGGTCCGTCAATACGCTACGAAGGCGTCGGTGCCATCATACTCCGACTTGACGGCCCTCCACCTGCCTTCTTCGCCTTCTCCAGCCTCCCCGCGCCAGCCGCCCAAGGAGGCGACCCCGAGAAGTTCAAGAGCCGGCCCCACCGGGAGAAGGGGCCCGGTGCAGACGCTGCTGCTGCCGACACCGCCCTGGGACGACGGGTTAGGCACCTAGTCGGACCCGTCATCTTCTCGCCTGCTACCCTCATCGTCGCTGCCGCTGTCCTCCTCGTCACTCTCGCTCGAAGAAGAGTCTTCGTCATCAGAGGAGCTCCCCATGAAGCACTTCAGGGGAGTCCCGAAGTCTCCAAAGACCTTGACGGAGAGGAGGCCATTCTCCATTAATTTGATAGAGAATGGGCCCTGCTGTCAAGCCGTGGATGCGAGTGAAGGTCTTCCATCCGCGACAGAGATACATGACATGAGGAGCTGGGAAATCAACATCGGCCCATGTGCCGCTATTTCCACAACCCCTCATATGCAATCTCAGCGCCTACGGCGTATCGAGCTCCATCTCCCGAGCGAATGGGGTAGGGAGACGAAGGCGACGACATCGCCGGCCGGCGCAGCCTGATGAAGAACTCACGGGGCTGGTCCCCGACATGGCCCTCCATTGGGGGAGGGACCGCCGGCAGAGGCGAGGCCAACGCACCGCCCCGTCCTCCTCTTCCCCGAGCACCACGGCGGCCTCGGCCGCGCCCCCTCCCCCTTCCCTTCGCGACCGGCTCCGCCGCCACGGGCGGAGGGGCACATTGTCGAGCGGAGACCCTCGCCGCCACCATCAAAGCGTCAGCACACCCTCTCACCATGGCAGAAGGGAGGAAGAAGCAAGGATGGGGAGAGGCAGATGGCAAAGGGCTGAGGGGTACCGTCCCTCCCACTCCCCTCCTTATAAAGGGGCAGGGTCAGGGCTCGACCGCCCCTCTCAGCCAATCCAGTTCATTAAGGTGATAGAGGGCGAGGCCGTCGACCACCCTCCCCGCCCAATTAAAAGCACGTGGGTATCAACCCACACGCACACGTCTTCCCATATTCCGTGCGCCTGTCACTCGCCTTGCGCCGTGCATGCGGCGTACGTGGCACGAGGGGCTGGCATAGTGGGACGCGTGGAACGACGGTTCCAAAGAATAAAACGTAAATGAGAAGCAGCCCCGCAATCTTGAAGAGACACGCAGGCCACCTCTTTACTATTCACCTAGGGTGACGCAAGCACGCTTCGGTCACCCCAGGCGTGATCACCACGTCACGCATTCAACGCGAATCTTGGGGAAGCGCAGCGGATGAAGGTTTACCACGGTCAAAACCGGCCCTGCCTGCCCGCGCACCATTCTGGGCCTGGCCCAATAACGCGTCGCGCTTATGTGGACCCAGGCCCGGGGGCTCCTGTCGGTGTACAGAAGTAGGGTTCTACTTTGCACCCCTCTACCTGTGCACGGGTAGTCAGAGCCACACCCAAGGCCACACTTGGCAAGGCAAGGGAAGGAGGCTGAGGCCACGAGATGGTCAAAGCAACGCCAAGGCCGAATACACAAAAAAGCAAGAGGGCGAGGTAGGGTCCCCTAGCAAGACCCTTGCCGGGGCGGCCTCCACGGCCCCGGCAAGGACCTTGCCGGGACAACGTGCCCAACCCCAACGGAGCACACCACCCTCGAGCCCAAGGTTTCCGACAACCACATTGGAACCAAGGCTCGGGAGGCACCTCCATGATGGCATGCAGATCTTTGTGAAGACAAGAAGCACACGGAATTGCATGAGGATTAGAAGACGACGAGCCTCGGCAAAACCCTTGTCGAGGGCATCCACGAGACCTCCGGCAAGACCCTTGCCGGGGATGACCACGGTGCCACGGCAAGGCCCTTGCCGAGGACATCCGCAGGGCCACAGCTAGGCCAACACCCGCCAAGGTTCCACCGCCACTCCCATGCAGCTGCCAGCCCACCAGCTAGGAAGGCACCTGTGTGTCGATGTGAGGCTTCCAAGCCAACTCAGCGAGCACCTACGTGGTGGCATGCAAATCTTCGTGAAGGCCCTTCAACCACGCCACCTCAGCAGCCTGCCAGCCTACATGGCACTGACCGCCTCGCTGGCCCGGGCACGTGTCAAAGCAGGGCGAGGCGGCGGTAAAGTGAGGGGGACACCTAAGAGGCGCATTAAATGCTTCTTGTCCCGTAATGGCTAAGCGATAAGCTTAGCCACTATACACCGATGCCACCTCCTGTGTGCCACTGTGGCGATCCCCTTGACTATAAAAGGAGGCCCGAGGCATCTAGGAGAAGGATTCGGACCCTTGGACAAGTTACACTCATCGTAGCTAGCTCAAGTACTCCAAGAACACAGATATACACACCAAAGCAGGACTAGGGTATTACGCATCCTCGCGGCCTGAACCTGGGTAAACGACCCGAGTGCTTCTGCTGATTGTTGATCCTGCTCTTTTCACGACCCCGCACCCCGCAACCGTAGTAGGGATTCCCGTGATCCCATAGGTGTCGTTTCCACCGACACTTAGTCTTTATATGAAGAACCCCTTGGATAGTGATCTCTTGGACTATAACATTGATGGGTTGGGGCCGAGGCTGGACCATATGTATCCTTGGGCCTACCCCTTAGGTGTTCCCCCATCAAGTGGAGAGTCGCCATATCAGATGGATTGACATACCAAACACTATTATCATGAATTTGGCGGAAAATGTCACTTTACCAAAGTCATCGTCCCGGTCTCAATCGTTGTTATTTTTGAATGATGCTTCAAATTTAGTCCACGAGCCTGGGAACCTGAAGGGTGGGTGGGGCGATATAGTGCGACCTCCATCCACCCTAAAAATATTGGCATCGCGGATATTTCAAGACATGTATTCCCTTCTGCCTCTGCCCAGATCCCTGTGCGGCCTTTGTTTCATGCCACTACCAAAGCTCGTGACGCTATGATTTGGCCCTTGCCACCTCCGTTAAAACGTTCTTGGAATTCTCACGCTTCACCACAATCTCGCACCTTCTTCTGGTTGTCCAGCCGCGCGACCTCTAGTTATGCGGAGCATCCCAAGGTCATCCCCAGGACCTACCTTCCTCTCCCCAAGTGCCAAGTGGACTGAACACGTGCACGTGCAAGAGTTCTCGAGACCGAGGTGACATCTCTCCTCTCACACTTCCCTTTTGAATCACATGAGACATGGCTACTACCTCAAGCGAAGACACTTTGCATACTCAGGCACCAAGGAACTAGACATGGAGAGGCTAAGGAGCAAGGCCGAACGAAGGAGGAAGAAGAACGTGAAGATGAAGAAGAAAAAGAGCAAGTCAGAGGTTGCCCGGATGATGCGGACCAAGTTCCGGATGACCCGGAAAAAGCCTGGACGATCCGGACCTTCCTCTAGACGATATGGCTACCGCGCACCAAGAGTACAACAACCCCCTTGACAAAGCTGAATCATCTGGACTAGCTCCCGGATCATTCAAACCAGCTCGGACGTTCGAACACCGACCCAGACAACCGGACCCCCTATAGCGGCAACGACGCATCTGGAAGATCAGGACGGTCGCCCGAATCATCCGGACCCCCAAAGCCCGGACCATCTGGGCCACCATACGGATCATCCGGATCATGCCTACGTGTGTGACTTGGGCTGAAGCCCATATAACTCTACCTACCCCTAAACTATATGTACTACTCCTCCGCGCATGTTTTAGAGTTAGCATTGTGATAGCTCAAGATTGAGACAGAGCATTGCAAATCCATTTATCCCTACTCCTATGGAGACCAAGACCACCTAGGAGAAGATCCCAAAAGTGGATTCAAGACCCCCTTGTGGGAAGATCCTCCAAGGATTCGAGACCTCTTTCCTTCAAGGATTGGGATGAACTAGTTCCCCTTTTGTACCCCCCCCCCTTTGTTGACTTTGGATCTTGTATCTCCCCTTTTTGTATGTGGATTTAACACATGTGTGATTGGATCTAGTTGATTTGTTTGTTTTCCTCTCTTTTGTTCTTTGTGTTCTTCACGAAATCCCCTCCTTTTCATGAAAGGTCAGCGATTAAGGTTCCACCCTACATCATCTAGGTTCTCTATGATTTGCACAGGGTCAAATTTCTTCATCTTTTCTCATAGATCTAGTTTAGTGGCTCATGGATTTGTACACAAGCCACATGATTTGCATTTTGTATAGATGGATTTGATGGTGAGGCTAATAGTTTTTTTATGATTTGTCATCGGATTTGACCTACGAGGATTGTCTATACTTTGCAATCATGTATTGCATCCGACAACTATTTTAAGACATACTATAAATCAATCTTCATGGTGTGTTTTTCAATGGTTTCTTCTTGTGATTTGATCGCCATGTGTGAGAAGTTCGGTAAGGTCATGGGTTGAGGCATAGCCTTGCAGCCTTGTGTATTTGACGGAAGGATCGGTGGAAGTATTTTGATATCTCGTATGTGTGAAATAAAATTACTTCATAGATGTCTATTTGTCTTATTCGTGATCTTTGTCCCTGCAAGTACCCAGGATCACAAAGATCGAGCCACACAGAAGCTAGGGGCAGATAGACCGTGAAACGCCATTCTGAACACCAGTTATAGAAAGGTTTAGTACGGTGGCGTGAATCCTATCTCTGGGGATACCAGAGGTGTAGTCATTAAACGCCCAATGCTTTTATCTAATTTATCTTAATAACCAAGGCAACCCCACATGACAGATAGGTCCTTCGGTTGGATAACTAACTCTTCATGCAGGACGCGTGCCGGTCAAGGCAAAATTTGGACACATCCCACACTTCAAGACATTGCAAGCACATCCTGATGTTGACTTCTAGAGCACCAATGATCATCATGATGATATCATTTGCAAATATATGGTTGTAAGAACAAGACCTCATACTCATGCCTGTTTTTATTTATAAGAGTTCAATTGCGCAACTTGATTTGATCTGGTTCAAGAACTGAAATTTAATTCTCTTGCAAAGCTTGCTAGAAATCCTTGTATTCAAGGCACGCTTCCTCTCGTGTTTCGATAACTCAGGGTCACCTCTAGGGACAAAGGCAAGAATCCTTTTTTCTCCTTTACAGGATCACTAAAGGGACTCATCAAACTTTTTTCTCACGCCGTTTGTCGGTGTCAAAACCAGCGGATCTCGGGTAGGGGGTATGGAACTGTGGATCTTGGATCGATGGGGAACAAGGGATGCCGAACACGATATTTATCCAGGTTTAGGCCCTCTCTAATAGGTAATACCCTACGTCCTACTTAATTATATTGCTTGTGTATATGGGGGTTACAGAGTTGATCTACCTCGAGATCAGAGGAACTAAACCCTAACTAGTAGGATGGCGATTGTTCTCCTAGCCTCTATGGATTGAACCCCCTTGTTTATATAGACACCAGGGGTACTAGGGTTTATAGATAGTCGGTTACATCAAGGAAACACCAATCTTCCATCTTGACTTGGGGTACAGACCAAGGCACAAAAGGTCTTCGGTCCAGATACGGTGCGACCCAACTGTCCGACCCATGTGAGATGAGCCGGCACCCCGAGGACCCTGTCACGCCCAATATGCGATACTATCCTAAAGAGACTCGAAGGTCCCACCAAGGATAGAACCGCATATTTAAACGCTTTTGCAAGGTGGATATCATTACATCAACATTACATAATAGATGGGGATACATACAAGAGGCATACAATGCCACACGAATACAACAATACATCATACATAAGATCATCATCCGACTACGGATGAAGCACAAACAGAAACTCAAATGACATCCACCCTGCTAGCCCAGGATGCCGACCTGGAACCTATCCCCTGATCGAAGATGAAGCAGAAGAAGAACTCAAGACAAGCAAGCATCGCTCTCGTGTCATGAACATCGCATAACTTGTACCTGCAACTGTTGTTGTAGTAATCTGTGAGCCACGAGGACTCAGCAATCCCATTACCATGGGTATCAAGACTAGCAAAGCTTAAAGGGAAAGGAAGGGGGTAAAGTGGTGAGGTTGCAGCAGTGACTAAGCATGATATGGTGGCTAACATACGCAAATAAGAGCGAGAAGAGAAGCAAAGGAACAGTCGTCAACCAGCAATGATCAAGTAGTGATCCTGAACTCCTACTTACGTCAAGCATAACCCAAAACCGTGTTCACTTCCCGGACTCCGCCGAAAAGAGACCATCACGACTACACACGCGGTTGATGCGTTTTAAATTGGATCTGGTGTCAAGTTATCTACAACCGGACATTAACAAATTCCCATCTGCCGCATAACCGCGGGCACGGCTTTCGAAAGATTATACCCTGCAGGGGTGTCCCAACTTAGCCCATGATAAGCTCTCGCGATCAACGTAGGATATGCCTTCTCCTAGGAAGACCCGATCAGACTCGGAATCCTGGTTTACAAGACATTTCGACAATGGTAAAACAAGACCAGCAAAGCCACCCGATGTGCCGACAAATCCCGATAGGAGCTGCACATATCTCGTTCTCAGGGCACACCGGATGAGCCAGACGACGGGTTGGCATAGACCCTGGTTGCCTAGGGGGCGCCGGACATCACTCGGTTTGGACCAGCACTCGGAGGAGAACTGGCCCGGGGGGGGGGTAAAATAAAGATGACCCTCGGGCTCCGGAAACCCAAGGGAAAAAGGGCTAGGTGAGGCAAATGGTAAAACCAATGTTGGGCCTTGCTGGAGGAGTTTTATTCAAAGCGAACTGTCAAGGGGGTCCCATAAATCACCCAACCGTGTAAGGAACGCAAAATCCGGGAACATAACAACGGTATGACGGAAACTAGGGCAGCAAGAGTGGAACAAAACACCAGGCATAAGGCCGAGTCTTCCACCCTTTACCAAGTATATAGATGCATTAATAATATAAGAGATATTGTGATATCCCAACATAAACCTGTCCACCATGGGGCAATCTTCAACTTCACCTGCAACTAACAACGCTACAAGAGGGGCTGAGCAAAATTGGTAACATAGCCAAGCAATGGTTTGCTAGGAAGGGTGTCAAAGGTTAGATTTTCATGGCAATTTGGGAGGCTTGAAGAGCAAAAGATAGGCAGCGCAGCAAAGCGATAGAACGAAGCAACTAGCATAGCAATGATAGTAATGAGATCCAAGGTGACGGTCATCTTGCCTGAAATCCCGCAAGGAAGAAGAACGAGTCCATGAAGAAGACGAAGCCACGAAGATGAACCAAGCGTAGACGAACGAATCCTCACGATCGCAACGAAACGGGAACTATCGAGAAGAAGCACACAACATGGTAAAAACACCACACATGAACATGACATGATGCACAAACAAGTATGATGCAAGACAAGACTACATGAAGCTACTCATGGCAAGAGATGATGCAAACAAGATTAACACATCAAGGCAAGTTTAAATGAGGCCGGGAACAACATATAACAATTCTGGTAAGTCCTCACATGCAAGTTTCGAAATTGGTCCAGATCTTAATAAACATTATGTTCGAGTTGTTAAACAGCAATTTAAGTTGCACCAAGATGATCTACACGAGATTCTAGTCAAGTTACATATAAAGTTTATTTAATTCGGAGCTACAACCTAGAAGATATGAGCAAAATAAGTCAAACATGGCATTGATGCAAAATGCATCCAAACATCAAGCAAACACATCAAAACAAGGACGCAACATGATAATATGAAACTACATGCAATTCTAAGCAAGTTCCATATAGAGCACACTTAAAAAGGAGCAACAGTGCAACACACACTCTATACAAGTTATAGCAACAATCTGTCCAAAACAGCAACTAGGCATCTTGCAAGCATCAAAACAACATGCTACAGGACCTCAATAAGAAAACAAAAGGCATGTACATGATTTACAGGTAAAGCATAACAAAACATGAACACTGAGCTATCTCCAGAAATCAGTAGAACATGCTCAAACACATATGGCATGATTGCAAATACTAACAGTTCAGACTTTGCAGAAAATAACATCAGGTTACAATGTTTAGAGCTATCAAACAACATGCTACAGGAACTTAACATGTCAAACAAAGGCATGGAATGAACCTACTAATTGCATAGAACAAAAGTCCTTTACCGACCATGAACCAAAAAGGATCAGAAGATATGATGGCACACATGTAAACATAGCAAGTTATATGACAGATATATACATGGCAGGAACAACGATAAGTAGGCATGTTGGTGAGCTTGAACCACTCACCACAGAGCATTACATGGCATGGAAAGGCAACAAACAGTAAGAAGACATATTTATGAAGCTAAGCATGGCAAGATCAAGTTCATAGGGTGCATGGATCACTAGCAAAACACATGGCAAAACTGAACTTAATGTTAACAGGCTTGACAGCAACATTATTTAGCAAATTTTGAGCAAGATCACAACAAGTTACAGCAAGCTATAAATGCAACCAGGGGCATGGATGGATAGAGCATGACATGTAGAACAAAAAATCCTTAGTGAACATCTCCAGATTATGCATAGAATGACTTGTAACAGCAGGTTTACATAGCATCACAAAATAACAGATTCAGTTTAGCAAAACAGCAACAGTAAGTACACTACTTCACGAGCTCGATACACTCACCACAAGTCATTGCATGACAAGATAAGCATAGCATCAGCAAGAAGACATGTTTATGAAACTAACCAAGGCAAGAACAAGTTCATAGCATGCAAGGACCAACTATAACAACCTTGGCAAAATTGAATAACATGTAAACAATCTGCCAGGAAACATTTTATAGCAAAAGTAGAGCAAGAAAATGACATTCTAGACTACTCCATAATTGCAAAAAGGGGCATGAATGGATATAGAATAAGCATATGTTCAAAACATCCTTACTGAAGTATCTCAAAATATGCTTGGATCTCTCTGTAGCATCAAGTTTACATGGCACAAAAATAACAGCAGAACAGGGACTGAAATCAGCAACATCACGAAGCCTAGTTTGCAAGCTTGTTCTAGTCACCACATTGATCAAAAAAATACATGGCATACAGCCCTCTAAATATGGCATGATGTAGTTCAAAACTCATGTAGACATCAACCTCATAGGATGCACACATCAAATGCAACAAAAATGACAAATCACCAAGTTATAACAGTTTCAGCAGATTAACATCATATAGCAGTCTTGCAACGATGTTTCAGGCATCAAGATGAACTCAAATGAACATGACACAATGGAATAAAATGTAGAGCATCTAATGGCGAACATTTTGATATATTATGCACGCAAAACAGAGCAGCACACAGGGAGTTATGGCATGTTGAACAAGGCATGAAAATATGCAAAATATCAGGGACTTAGGATATTTTCGGGGTCAACCTTGTCTGCATGGAAATCGAGGTTGACCGGAGAGCTCACCGGAGATGGAAGGGACGGCGGCCGAGGTCGAGGGAGAAGTCGGGGAAGCCGGGGGAGGGCGGATCCGGCCGTCTCCTGGCCGGATCTGGCCGGAGAAGGGCACGGGGCCGGCGAGCTCGTGAACGGAGCTGCGGCGGCGGCTGGCGAGGTCGCTGGCGCGGGGAGGCGTGCGAGGCCACCGGCGACGGGCCACTGTGGGGCGGGATGACGCGGAGGCGGGCCATGGCAGGGAGGCGGCGACGGGGTTCCGTCGGCGGCGGACGGCGATCCCGGGCGGC
>NC_041387.1:162999282-163006641 GCF_002162155.2 Triticum dicoccoides | reverse complement strand
CGGGCAGACGGGCCAGGCGGCGGCGACACGCGGGCTCGGGCGGGCCGCGGCGGCGACGGGTGGCGGCGTGCCACGTGACAGCTGCGGAGTGGACGGGGGGAGCGGGGCGGACGTGTCCGGCCGTCACGGACGTGTCCGGCGCACGGAGGAAGAAGAAGGCTAGGGTTAGGGAAGAGTTCATCCGCGAAAATTAAGGGGAAGGGCCTTTATATAGATTCTGGGAGCTAGGAGAGTCCAAATGAGGAGCGATTTTCGGCCACGCGATAGTGATCGAACGACCGAGAGCATGGAGGGGGTTAGGATGGGTTTTGGGCCACTTTGAAGGGGTGTTGGGCTGCAACACACACGAGGCCTTTACGGTTCCCCGGTTAACCGTTGGAGTATCAAACGACCTCCAAATGGCACGAAACATGACAGGCGGCCTACTGGTGTTATAACAAGGCCGCTTGGCAAACCTCGGTCCATTCCGAGACCCTTTAACGCCCGCACACGAAACAAGGCCTGAGAGGGGCGACGAGGCACGCGCGAGAGGTCTGGACTCCGAACGGACAATGGAGAGAACTAGGAGAACCTGAACGAATGCAAGTTTTGGAAAACATGCAGATGATATGCAGATGATGACATGGCAAAATGCAACATGCAAATAAATTACATGGGAACGACGGCGAATAACTGGCAGACACCTGGCGCATCGAATCCGGGGCGTTACAACACTCCTCCACTAACAAGAGATCTTGTCCCGAGATCTTAGGACCGAGATGGAAGGGAAAAAGGGATGAGGTGAAATAAGAACTCAAGAGAAGAAGCAAAGAATTGAGAGCACTCAAGAAGAAGAGAGGAACGACGAGAATGACGAGAATCGAAAGCTCACGGAATCGGATAGACTATGAAACCACTCCGGTTAGAACGAGATAAGAAACGAATAGGACTGAAAAGATTTTGGCAGCACTCGGGCTGAAGATAGAAAGAATAGAACACGAACTTCACAAGATGGGATGGCACTTGATGAGAAGAACAATGCCTTCGGAAGAATTGAAAGAATGGAATGAAAAGAACGGATGAAAGAACACCAACTTCCACCGTGAATGTATTCGATAGCATCCTTAGAAGAAGGTTAGAACGGAGTTGAATATCTGAGAAGAACGAAGAAATGCAAAACTCCACTTTAGAGTACACGGAGAATTATTTGCCCTTCGAGACGCGAGAAGAAAAGATACTTGAACTCCACCGACAAGAATCTTGATGAACACTTGAAGAATGAATTAAATCATGAAGAACCACCATGAAGAACTCCGGTAAACAAAAGATGATGAGATAGAAATGACGGATGAAAAAGAAATAAGATAAGAGCCTTGCGATGATTCAGATGGAGGTTCCGACGGAATGGCTGAGGAAAATTTGAACTCCGGAAAAGAAAAGATGAAAACACTTGGAACTAGAATTTATTCAACAAGAACAAACTCCGAAGGAAGGGATTACTCAGTTGGAAGAAATAAGAATAAGATTTATTGTATGCTTATCCTTCATCAAAATAAATTGATTACAAGCAAAGGATTTTTTCATACTACTTATTCTTCTTGAAAAGATTAAGGGGAATGTGGCACAAAACTTGAGAAAGTCTTCATGAACCACCGGTAGGATTCGAAAGAACGAATGGATTAATGTGATAATCAAAGAAAAAGAATCTTGAACAAACCACTGTTAGAAATGAAAATGAATGAAGAAAAAAGAAAGAATCGCCGGGAAGAATTTGAAGAGCAAATATGCTAGAGGAAATTTAGATGCAAAAGGACAAAGAGATCATCAGCTGATTAAAGAGCACTTGAATGAAGCACCGGGATAATTGGATAACGATAGCTGAAAAGTGTGGACGAAGAATTCTTCTGGAACGATGGCCTCCAGTGAAACGAAAAAGAAATCAACTCCTGAAATACTCCGGATGGTTGAGAAAAAGGAATTTCTGACAAACGGAATAATTTGAGAGGGTAACATGAAGCTAGAACCATGAATCTTTGAGAGAACAGACAAGATTTAGAGGAAAAACACTTCTTCGGTCTTCAAATGACGACGAGAAATACCACCAAAATAACTGAGGTACTTCGGTAGAATGAAAAGTGAAGAGGTTGAGCCAACAATGAAAAGAATTTGAAAACGATCTTGACAAGGCATGTGACTGATGGAATCCATTCTTACGTCACACTTGAAAAGAATTTAAGAATAACTCCGGGAAATTAGAAGAGTCAGGTAAGATCCTGGGACAAGACCTGTGGGTTAGGGCCCACTGAAGAGATAACACCACTGAAAGGGATTCTTGAAAAGATAGATGATGCACCGGAACAACTGAAATATTTTAATGAGGTGACAACCTCGAATTAATTGGAACACAAACGAATCTCCTGAGATGTCTTGAGCACTCCGGAAGGATAAACTGGCGAGAGGCGAACGAGCAGAGAAAACACTTGAGCTGAGGGAAAGAATATAATCACTACCGAAAATGGAATTGAATCCATCGAAAAGGAAAAAGAGATGAAGAATGTCGAACAAAACGAGAATTCACCGGTAGAAATGATTGAGGGAAGACTGAAGAGGCTCCGTACGGATGAAATTGATGCTCGAAACAGACTCAGGCTCCGGGAAGAAGAGGGTGGGAGGGCGGGAAAACAAAGGCAACTTTGAAGGGGAAACGACGAATATCTTGTAGAGAAAACACCGGTTGAAATCATTGAGGAAAGAAAAGAAAAGACTTCGCACAAGTAGGATGGATACTCGATTACGGACTCCAGTTCCGAGATGAAAAGGGGTGGGCGGGCGTGAAAAGAAAACAACTGAGGATGACATTGAGAAAGAACCGAGGATTGATCTCTTAAACCAAATAGGTCGAATTGACTTGACAAGAGGATGCACCGGATAAAAAGAGCTAAGGAACAACGATCGGAAAACCAACTACGTGATCCTAAAGAAAATTTTGAAGGGGAAGAGAAATAATTCAAAACACCTACGTCAAGATTCCTCACCAAAGCGACGAAGGGGCCGAGGAGTAAAAAGAATTCCTACTCTCCGATATAACTAGACTCTGAAAAAGTTTTCTTCTAGTCTCAACAACGGCCAAACTACACGATCAATCAAGGGGGCTCCTAGGGTCGGTTGAGGCTCTGATACTAACTTGTCACACCCAATATGCGATACTATCCTAAAGAGACTCGAAGGTCCCACCAAGGATAGAACCGCATATTGAAACGCTTTTGCAAGGTGGATATCATTACATAAACATTCCATAATAGATGGGGATACATACAAGAGGTATACAATGCCACACGAATACAACAATACATCATACATAAGATCATCATCCGACTACGGATGAAGCACAAACAGAAACTCAAATGACATCCACCCTACTAGCCCAGGCTACCGACCTTGAACCTATCCCTGATCGAAGATGAAGCAGAAGAAGAACTCAAGACAAGCAAGCATCACTCTCGCGTCATGAACATCGCATAACCTGTACCTGCAACTGTTGTTGTAGTAATCTGTGAGCCACGAGGACTCAGCAATCCCATTACCATGGGTATCAAGACTAGCAAAGCTTAAAGGGAAAGGAAGGGGGTAAAGTGGTGAGGTTGCAGCAGCGACTAAGCATGATATGGTGGCTAACATACTCAAATAAGAGCGAGAAGAGAAGCAAAGGAACGGTCGTCAACTAGCAATGATCAAGAAGTGATCTTGAACTCCTACTTACGTCAAGCATAACCCAAAACTGTGTTCACTTACCGGACTCCGCCGAAAAAAGACCATCACGGCTACACACGCGGTTGATGCGTTTTAAATTGGATCTGGTGTCAAGTTATCTACAACCGGACATTAACAAATTCCCATCTGCCGCATAACCACGGGCACGACTTTCGAAAGATTATACCCTGCAGGGGTGTCCCAACTTAGCCCATGATAAGCTCTCGCGATCAACGAAGGATATACCTTCTCCCAGGAAGACCCGATCAGACTCAGAATCCCGGTTTACAAGACATTTCGACAATGGTAAAACAAGACCAGCAAAGCCGCCCGATGTGCCGACAAATCCCGATAGGAGCTGCACATATCTCGTTCTCAGGGCACACCGGATGAGCCAGACGACGGGTTGGCATAGACCCTGGTTGCCCAGGGGGCGCCGGACATCGCTCGGTTTGGACCAGCACTCGGAGGAGAACTGGCCTGGGGGGGGGGGTAAAATAAAGATGACCCTCGGGCTCCGGAAACCCAAGGGAAAAAGGGCTAGGTGAGGCAAATGGTAAAACCAATGTTGGGCCTTGCTGGAGGAGTTTTATTCAAAGCGAACTGTCAAGGGGGTCCCATAAATCACCCAACCGCGTAAGGAACGCAAAATCCGGGAACATAACACCGGTACGACAGAAACTAGGGCGGAAAGAGTGGAACAAAACACCAGGCATAAGGCCGAGTCTTCCACCCTTTACCAAGTATATAGATGCATTAATAATATAAGAGATATTGTGATATCCCAACATAAACCTGTCCACCATGGGGCAATCTTCAACTTCACCTACAACTAACAACGCTACAAGAGGGGCTAAGCAAAAGCGGTAACATAGCCAAGCAATGGTTTGCTAGGAAGGGTGACAAAGGTTAGAGGTTCATGGCAATTTGGGAGGCTTGAAGAGCAAAAGATAGGTAGCACAGAAAAGCGATAGAATGAAGCAACTAGCATGGCAATGATAGTTATGAGATCCAAGGTGACGGTCATCGTGCCTGAAATCTCGCAAGGAAGAAGAACGAGTCCATGAAGAAGACAAAGCCACAAAGATGAACCAAGCGTAGACGAACGAATCCTCACGATCGCAACGAAACGGTAACTATCGAGAAGAAGCACACAACATGGTAAAAACACCACACATGAACATGACATGATGCACAAACAAGTATGATGCAAGACAATACTACATGAAGCTACTCATGGCAAGAGATGATGCAAACAAGAACAACACATCAAGGCAAGTTTAAATGAAGCCGGGAACAACATATAACAATTCTGGTAAGTCCTCGTATGCAAGTTTCGAAATTGGTCCAGATCTGAATAAACATTATGTTCGAGTTGTTAAACAGCAATTTAAGTTGCACCAAGATGATCTACACAAGATTCTAGTCAAGTTCATACAAAGTTCATTTAATTCGGAGCTACGGCCTAGAAGATATGAGCAAAACAAGTCAAACATGGCATTGATGCAAAATGCACCCAAACATCAAGAAAACACCTCAAAACAAGGACGCAACATGATAATATGAAACTACATGCAATTCTAAGCAAGTTTTATATAGAGCACACTCAAAACGGAGCAACGGTGCAACACATACACTCTATACAAGTTATAGCAACAATCTGTCCAAAACAGCAACTAGGCATCTTGCAAGCATCAAAACAACATGCTGCAGGACCTCAACAAGAAACAAAAGGTATGGTCATGATGTACAGGTAAAGCATAACAAAACATGAACACTGAGCTATCTCCAGAAATCAGTAGAACATGCTCAAACACACATGGCAAGATTGCAAATACTAACAGTTCAGACTTTGCAGAAAATAACATCAGGTTACAATGTTTAGAGCTATCAAACAACATGCTACAGGAACTTAACATGGCAAACAAAGGCATGGAATGAACCTACTAATTGCATAGAACAAAAGTCCTTTACTGACCATGAACCAAAAAGGATCAAAAGATATGATGGCACACATGTAAACATAGCAAGTTATATGACAGATTCATACATGGCAGGAACAACGATAAGTAGGCATGTTGGTGAGCTTGAACCACTCACCACA
Source organism: Triticum dicoccoides (assembly GCF_002162155.2). NCBI lineage: Eukaryota > Viridiplantae > Streptophyta > Magnoliopsida > Poales > Poaceae > Triticum > Triticum dicoccoides. The sequence goes on along the minus strand of NC_041387.1, from coordinate 163,000,808 downwards.
GAGCATTACATGGCATGGAAAGGCAACCAACAGTAAGAAGACATATTTATGAAGCTAAGAATGGCAAGATCAAGTTCATAGGATGCATGGATCACTAGGAAAACACATGGCAAAACTGAACTTAATGTTAACAGGCTTGACAGCAACATTATTTAGCATATTTTGAGCAAGATTACAACAAGTTACAGCAAGCTATAAATGCAACCAGGGGCATGGATGGATAGAGCATGACATGTAGAACAAAAAAATCCTTAGTGAACATCTCCAGATTATGCATAGAATGACTTGTAGCAGCAGGTTTACATAGCATCACAAAATAACAGATTCAGTCTAGCAAAACAGCAACAACAAGTACACTACTTCACGAGCTCGATACACTCACCACAAGTCATTGCATGACAAGATAAGCATAGCATCAGCAAGAAGACATGTTTATGAAACTAACCAAGGCAAGAACAAGTTCATAGCATGCAAGGACCAACTACAACAACCTTGGCAAAATTGAATAACATGTGAACAATCTGCCAGGAAACATTTTATAGCAAAAGTGGAGCAAGAAAATGACATTTTAGACTACTCCATAATTGCAAGAAGGGGCATGAATGGATAGAGAATAAGCATATGTTCAAAACATCCTTACTGAAGTATCTCAAAATATGCTTGGATCTCTCTGTAGCATCAAGTTTACATGGCACAAAAATAACAGCAGAACAGGGACTGAAATCAGAAACATCACGAAGCCTAGTTTGCAAGCTTGTTCTAGTCACCACATTGATCAAAAAAATACATGGCATACACCCCTCTAAATATGGCATGATGTAGTTCAAAACTCATGTAGACATCAACCTCATAGGATGCACACATCAAATGCAACAAAAATGACAAATCACCAAGTTATAACAGTTTCAGCAGATTAACATTGTATAGCACTCTTGCAACGATGTGTCAGGCATCAATATGAACTCAAATGAACATGACATAATGGAATGAAATGTAGAGCATCTCATGGCGAACATTTTGATATATTATGCACGAAAAACAGAGCAGCACACAGGGAGTTATGGCATGTTGAACAAGGCATGAAAATATGCAAAATATCAGGGACTTAGGATATTTTCGGGGTCAACCTTGTCTGCATGGAAATCGAGGTTGACCGGAGAGCTCGCCGGAGATGGAAGGGATGGCGGCCGAGGTCGAGGGAGAGGTCGAGGAAGCCGGGGGAGGGCGGATCCGGCCGTCTCCTGGCCGGATCTGGCCGGAGAAGGGCACTGGGCCGGCGAGCTCGCGGCCGGAGCTGCGGCGGCGGCTGGCGAGGTCGCTGGCGCGGGGAGGCGCGCAAGGCCACCGGCGACGGGCCACTGCGGGGCGGGGTGACACGGAGGCGGGTCATGGTAGGCAGGCGGCGACGGGGTTCCAGCGGCGGCGGCGGACGGCGATCCCGGGCGGCGGCGGCGGACGGCGATCCCAGGCGGCGGGGGCGGGTCCTGCGAGGCGGGGCGGCGCCGGCGGCGGCCGCGCAGGGAGCC
>NC_041387.1:162996645-162998913 GCF_002162155.2 Triticum dicoccoides | reverse complement strand
GCTCGCGCGGGCCCGCAGCGGGCTCAGGTGGGCCGCGGCGGCGGCGGGTGGCGGCGTGCCACGTGGCAGCTGCGGAGTGGACGGGGGGAGCGGGGCAGACGTGTCCGGCCGTCACAGACGCGTCCGGCGCGCGGAGGAAGAAGAAGGCTAGGGTTAGGGAAGAATTCATCCGCGAAAATTGAGGGGAAGGGCCTTTATATAGATTCTGGGAGGTAGGAGAGTCCAAATGAGGAGCGGTTTTCGGCCACGCGATCGTGATTGAGCGACCGAGAGCATGGAGGGGGTTAGGATGGGTTTTCGGCCACTTTGAAGGGGTGTTGGGCTGCAACACACACGAGGCCTTTACGGTTTCCTGGTAAACCGTTGGAGTATCAAACGACCTCCAAATGGCACGAAACTTGATAGGCGGCCTACCGATGCTATAACAAGGCCGCTTGGCAAACCTCGGTCCATTCTGAGAACGTTTAACACCCGCACACGAAACAAGGTCTGAGAGGGGCGACGGGGCAATGCGCGAGAGGTCTGGACTCTGAACGGACAATGGAGAGAACCGGGAGAACCTGAACGAATGTAAGTTTTGGAAAACATGCAGCTGATATGCAGATGATGACATGGCAAAATGCAACACGCAAGCAAATGACATGGCAACGACGGCGAATAACTGGCAGGCACCTGGCGCATCGAATCCGGGGCGTTACACACCCCCTAGTCCAGGACTCCCTCAGTAGCCCCCGAACTGGAATTCAACGCCGGAGCTCTATTTATCATTCACTCCATGATCCCAAAGTCTTCTGCTTGCGAGACGAGTTCCTTATCTTCTCAAGGTTCGGCTGTCCCTAACAATTCGGCTGTCGACGACTTCCCATCCTATCAAATTGTCACTGGGCCCCCACCATTAATGTGGTCAAGGGTGACCCACAATTTCTGAGCGTACGTCAGAAGATGAATAACCTTGCGTTTCTTTTACAAAAACACCCTCCCATGCCTATTAAATAAGCCAAAAGCGCATCGGGTGTCTCATTCATTCCCCAGATAGAAATCTAATCCTGGCCGAAGAAGGCTCAATGATTATCCATAAGTATAGGGGATCTATCGTAGTCCTTTCGATAAGTAAGAGTGTCGAACCCAAAGAGGAGCAAAAGGAAATGATAAGCGGTTTTCAGCAAGGTATTCTCTGCAAGTACTGAAATAAGTGGTAACAGATAGTTTTGTGATAAGATAAATTGTAACGAGCAACAAGTAACAAAAGTAAATAAAGTGTAGCAAGGTGGCCCAATCCTTTTTGTAGCAAAGGACAAGCCTGGACAAACTCTTATAATAGGAAAAGCGCTCCCGAGGACACATGGGAATATCGTCAAGCTAGTTTTCATCACGCTCATATGATTCGCGTTCGGTACTTTGATAATTTGATATGTGGGTGGACCGGTGCTTGGGTGCTATTCTTACTTGAACAAGCATCCCACTTATGATTAACCTCTATTGCAAGCATCCACAACTACAACAAAAGTATTAAGGTAAACCTAACCATAGCATGAAACATATGGATCCAAATCAGCCCCTTACGAAGCAACGCATAAACTAGGGTTTAAGCTTCTGTCACTCTAGCAACCCATCATCTACTTATTACTTCCCAATGCCTTCCTCTAGGCCCAAATAATGGTGAAGTGTTATGTAGTCGACGTTCACATAACACCACTAGAGGCTAGACAACATACATCTCATCAAAATATCGAACGAATACCAAATTCACATGACTACTAATAGCAAGACTTCTCCCTTGTCCCCAGGAACAAACGTAATTACTCACAAAGCATATTCATGTTCATAATCAGAGGGGTAATAATATGCATAAAGGATCTGAACATATGATCTTCAACCAAATAAACCAACTAGCATCAATTACAAGGAGTAATCAACACTACTAGCAACCTACTAGCACCAATCCCGGAATTGGAGACAAGAATTGGATACAAGAGATGAACTAAGGTTTGGAGATGAGATGGTGCTGGTGAAGATGTTGATGGAGATTGCCCTCTCCCGATGAGAGGAGCGTTCGTGATGACGATGGAGATGATTTCCCCCTCCTGGAGGGAAGTGTCCCCGGCAGAACAGCTCTGCCGGAGCCCTAGATTGGTTGCGCCAAGGTTTCGCCTCGTGGCGGCGGAGTCTCATCCCGAAAGGTTGCCTTCTATTTTTTTTTCTCATCGAAAGACTTCATATAGGAGAAGATGGGCGTCCGAGAGCCACCAGGGGGCCCACGAGGTAGGG
>NC_041387.1:162995549-162996414 GCF_002162155.2 Triticum dicoccoides | reverse complement strand
GGGGGGCGCCCCCCACCCTCGTGAGCAGGGTGTGGGCCCCCTGGCCTTCATCTTTGGCGACAATTTTTCTTTATTTATTTTAAGATATTCCGTGGAGTTTCAGGACTTTTGGAGTTGCGCAGAATAGGCCTCCAATATTTGCTCCTTTTCCAGCCCAGAATTCCAGCTGCCGGCATTCTCCCTCCTCATGTAAACCTTGTAAAATAAGAGAGAATAGCCATAAGTATTGTGACATAACGTGAAATAACAGCCCATAATGCAATAAATATTGATACAAAAGCAAGATGCAAAATGGACATATCAACTCCCCTAAGCTTAGACCTCGCTTGTCCTCAAGCGAAAAACCAATAACAATAAATATGTCCTCATGTTTAGAGGTAGAGGCGTCGATAAAAATAAAATACGGACATGAAGACATCATGATTATTTCATAACAGCAACAAATATAGATTTTGTCATATGATTACTTATGTTTAAGCGATGATCTTTTCACAATGCAAAAGTATGTATCAGAAACCTTATTGAGCACCAACAAATTATAACCTTAGTCATTGAAGCAATTGCAATTTATCATAACATCTGAAAGAGTCTATGTCAGAGCTTAAAAGAAAGTCCACATACTCAACTATCACTTAGTCCTTCATAATTGCTAACACTCACGCAATACTTGTGGTTACGAAGTTTTAATCAGACACAAAGAAAGATAGGGGCTTATAGTTTTGCCCCACAACTTTGTACCTCAAGGGTAATGTCACCAATAATAATTCATGCTCCCCTACATCCAAATATATATATATATATATATATATATATATATATATATATATATATATATATATATATATATATATATATATATATATAT
>NC_041387.1:162843707-162995182 GCF_002162155.2 Triticum dicoccoides | reverse complement strand
GAAGACGGTGAGACGATATTTCAAGACATCGGGGCTAGCAAAGCCCCTCAGTCCGACTGCCCGGCCGCTTCTGCCGGCTCTCCGTCTGACGGCTCTGCCCAGCCGGCTACCGGCTGCTGACTGCAACGACCAGCCGGCTGCCGACTGTGCCAACCTGCCGGCTGCCGACTACAGCCCGAAGCGACATCGACAAGACACCAACGAGACGATCGTACCCGAGCACTATTCACGTGTCATCTCAGCCATCATGTATAGTGTCACTTGTCCCCTGACACTATTTATGAAGTGACCAGGGGACAAGTGTGACACTCACCCATGCCTTACCCATGCCACTAGCTAGCTTACATACTAAGCTACCTCACACTATAAAAGGAGACACACATCCATCCATCTAGGGGATGGACACTGATGCATACACACAAGCAAGCTAGCTAGCAAGAGAGCTAGCTAGCCAGCCACACACTCACGCATGCATGCTCAGGCACATGCGGCCATACACACATATACGAGGCCAGACGCCTATGGACTGACCTCAAATACATCTCCAGGAGCACTCTATACCAGATATACCAGATACACTCAGACATGCAGCAGTAGGAGTATTATCTCTCTGGAGAGCTCCGAAGCTGGGTAAACCACCGCGTGCTACTCGCATACCCGCTCCCGGGCCTATCAGCAGCAGCCTTACCCTCACACTAAGCCCTTGTGGCATCTGTCGACTCGCAAGCCCCCCGTGAGAACACCACGACAGTTGGCGCCCACCGTGGTGTGGTACTTTGCTACCACGCTGCTGCTGGTTTTGCAGTCCAGGCAGGACCAATTTCATCATCATTGAGGCATCGCCGTTGTTTCTCCGGTAGCGCTCGAGGGCCCGACATCGATGCGCCCTCAGAGCGGCCGCGAAGAGCGGCGCGTCCTCGCTGTCGGCCTCTTCGTCTTCATCACCATGGCGTCACGCTGTCTCTCCGATAGCGGTCGGGGGCTCGACATCGACATGCGCCCGGAATGGCCGTGAGGGTCGGCGCGTCCTCGCCGTCGGCCTTGCCCTCTTTGTCACCACCGTTGCAACGCCGGCCGTCCGTCCGCGCACGCGCCGCGCGCGGGGCCTCGTTTTGGTCGGCCATGAACATCCACGCGCCGCTCGCGTCTGCTCTCCTCCGTGCTGTGCCTTGCTCCGGCCGAAACGGGCGTTCGCTCCTTCATATATCACCTGTACAGGCTAGCTAGATGCAAGTTTTACAATGGTGAAACCATTATCTAGACACTACCTAGATATTGCCCATACAACGGCCAAACAATTTTCGGATACTAGCCACACACAAGTCAGATGATGCCTGTACATTGCATGTATACTGCCCAGATAAAGGCCAGATATTGGCTCGACCACAGCCCCGGCCTCTGCACAGCCGGCCGCCTCCGCTGCGCCCGCTCCGGTCGGCTCCGGCCTCCTGCCGCCTCCCGTGCTGCGCCTCCGCACGGCCCTGGGATCGTGCTGGCGTCCTTCGCCCAGCGCCTGCGTGCTCAGCCTCGCGACCGGCCGCCCCGTGCTCCTACAGCACCGACGGGTCCGCCCCACTGCGGCTGGCTGCAGCCGCACCCGGGCACCCCGCTTGGCCTCTGCTTCGCCCGGGCTCCTCGCGAGCGCCTCCCCCTGCTAACCGGCCTCGCCTCCGAGTCCCGCACGGGCTCCGCTTGCGGCCGCACCCCTGGCCGGCTCCGCCTCGCCGGGCCGCCTCTGTGCCTGCCTCTGCGCTCTCCGCCTAGGCTCGTGGCTGCCGGTTACTGGTTCCATCTCGTCTATACACCGAGTCCGCCTCGCCTGGCCGGCTTCTCCGCCCACTGCCGCGCCGGCCGGCTCCACTGCAGCCGGCCGCGTCCGGCTCCCCGACGCCACCCCGTGCTTGGCCGGGGCCGCCTCCTCACCCGCTTCGCCGCCTGCCGGGGCCGCCTCCTCACGCGCCTCGCCGCCTGACGGGTCGCCGCCTCGTTCCACCCGTGCGCGCCGCCTCCGCCGCCTCGCTGCGCCGGCTGCGGCTCCCTGACGCCGCCTCGCGCCTACCTCCTCCACTCGCCGACTGCGCCACACCGACCGCGCCAGCTTCCGCTCCGATCGCCCCTCCTCCAGCACCGACGGCTCTGCGCCCACAGCGCCTTGCGCCGCAACCCCGCCCGGTCTCCGCGCCCGGTGGCTGGGCGGGCCGCCTCGCACCGCGCCGGCTGCCGCCTCGGCCGCCTGGTCCGCCGCCGCCTGTGCCGGTTGCTTCCTGCTCGGCCTTCCTCCTGTGCCGGCTTCCGCCCCGTCTGCGTCAAGCGCGGCATCCGCCTGCGCTAGTCGGCTTCTACCTCCGCCAGTCGGCCCCGTGTCGGCCCGGCCTCCCCTGCGTCGGTTCGCTGCGGCGGCCGGCCCCGTGCGCCTGCGCCGGCTTCGTCCTGCGGCCGGCTCCGCGCCCGCCGGCCGTCTCGCAGCAGCTGGCTGCGCCTCGGCCGCCTTGCTGCCGACCGCTCGGGCAAGGACAGACGAAGAAAAAAAAGAAAGGAAAAGAGGGCCGGCTGAAAAAGTCAAGGGCCGGGTACTAGACGCCGGCTAGAGTAAACAAAAAAGAAGAAAGAGGAAAGAGAGGGGCCGGACGGGTCAACGCAGAAGCCGGCTGGAAAAGGAAATTTGCTGGTTTCCTAGCCGGCGGAAAGAAAAAAGAAAAAGGGCCGACTGCCCGCTGTGGCCGGTTGCTCGTGCAAAGGAAAAGAGTGTGCGCGGCCGAGTGCCCAAGCCGGCTGAGAAAGAAGTGACCGAGTACTGAAAAAAGCACCGCATCCGGTTGAAAAAGTGGCCAGGTGCTGAGGAAAAAGAACCGTACCCGTCCGGCTACCAGGAGCCGGCGGACGAAGAGAAAAGAGAAAAAAAATTGCTGTCGGGTGGAGAAAAGTCAGGCCAGATGCCCACCTGACTGCTCGTGCACAAGAAGCGTCCGGCTGTCGACAGCCGGTAAAAGAGAAGAAGACAAAGTAGTCACCGGGAGATTCGGCCCGACTGCTCAGCAGTCAGCCCGAATCTTGGGGGTTACACCCAGCGGGTGCACTGACGCGCCCCCACGAGAGAGAAGACAAAGTAGTTGCCGGGAGATCCGGCCCAACTGCTCAGCAGTCAGCCCGAATCTCGGTGGCTACACCCAGCGGGTGCGCTGACGCGCCCCCGCAAGGAAGAAGACAAAATGGTCGCCGGGAGATCCGGCCCGACTGCTCAGCAGTCGGCCCGAATCTCGGGGGCTACACCCAGTGGGTGCGCTGGCGCGCCCCCACGGAAGATGGCAGACAAGAGAAGAGTTTTGTCCGGCTCCCAGCAGCCGGCAGAAGAGAAGAAAAAAGGGCGTTGCAAGACGCCTCGCCGCCTGACCGGTCGAGCCTGACCGGCCGGGACCCCCCTTCGAGCACCCGGGGGCTCGAAGGCCACACCCAACGGGTGCGCCGGCGCGCTCCGCGCGTGCTGTGCCGCGCCGGCTATCTTTGATGACCTCTGCCGCAACTACATGAAAAAATCAAGGTGAGCTCCTCACCCGCATATTTTTTCACCGCGAGAGCACGGATAACCCTGAGCGATGCTCGGGGGCTATCTCCGCATTTTGTTACAGTTGCATCACTGTTCGCCCCGGCTCCAGCCAGAGTTGGCCCGGGGGCTGGCCGCTTGGCCTGAGACGTTAGTTCCCGCAGACGGCTTAGTAGCATGCGCGGTACCAAAGGCCCACTCTTAGTCACAGACCGCAGAGTGGCTGTCCGACTGGCAAGAGTGAACGCTAAAGGCCACCCACGCAAAAAACGTCCGGGAAGAGAAACTCTTCGGGCGACCCGACCGTTTCCTTTACAAGTATCTACTCGGTTGACACTGCTCACAGACTCTGAGTACTGAACACTCCACTTCGCGGCCCACTCTCAGCCATAGACCGCAGAGCGGCTGTCCGGCAGGCAAGAGCACAAGCCAAAAAGCGAAGGGAACACGAAAAAGATTGAAGGGGGCTCGGACGAAACCGAGTCGGCACCCTCCGCATAAAACTTGCAATGCTAAAAGCAAACATTTGATATATCTGCATGGACTAACTTTGTCTTTTTTCATGATCATTTTTCATGAACACTCGCCAAAAAACCTCCGCCCAACTTTGCCAAGTTGTCCGGAGGCTTGGGGGCTACTGTTGGAGTAATTGGACACGGATACCCCGAAGACGGTGAGACGATATTTCAAGATATCGGGGCTAGCAAAGCCCCTCAGTCCGACTGCCCGGCCGCTTCTGCCGGCTCTTCGTCTGACTGCTCTGCCCAGCCAGCTACCGGCTGCTGACTGCAACGACCAACCGGCTGCCGACTGTGCCAACCTGCCGGCTGCCGACTGCAGCCCGAAGCGACATCGACAAGACACCGACGAGACGATCGTACCCAAGCACTATTCACGTGTCATCTCAGCCATCATGTATAGTGTCACTTGTCCCCTGGCACTATTTATGAAGTGACCCAGGGGACAAGTGTGACACTCACCCATGCCTTACCCATGCCACTAGCTAGCTTACATACTAAGCTACCTCACACTATAAAAGGAGACACACATCCATCCATCCAGGGGATGGACACTGACGCATACACACAAGCAAGCTATCTAGCAAGAGAGCTCGCTAGCCAGCCACACACTCACGCATGCATGCTCAGGCACATGCGGCCATACACACATAGACGAGGCCAGACGCCTATGGACTGACCTCAGATATAGCTCCAGGAGCACTCTGTACCAGATATACCAGATACACTCAGACATGCAGCAGTACGAGTATTATCTCTCCGGAGAGCTCCGAAGCTGGGTAAACCACTGCGTGCTACTCGCATACCCGCTCCCGGGCCTATCAGCAACAGTCTTACCCTCACACTAAGCCCTTGTGGCATCTGTCGACTCGCAAGCCCCCCGTGAGAACACCACGACAATATATCATGTTCTTTCCAACATGCTGAGCTTGCCAAAGGATAAAATGGAAAAGGAAAGGTGAAGATCATCGTGATTCTTGCATAAGGTAGAGGATAATAATAAAAGATAGGCCCTTCGCAGAGGGAAGCAGAGGTTGTCATGCGCGTTTAGGGTTGATGCACAAAATCTTAATGCAAAAGAACGTCACTTTATATTGCCCCTTGTATGTGGACCTTTATTATGCAGTCCGTTGCTTTTATTACGTCCACAACAAGTTCGTACAAAGCTTATTTTCTCTGCACTAATAAGTCATGCATATTTAGAGAGCAATTTTTATTGCTTGCACCGATGACAACTTACTTGAAGGATCTTACTCAATCCATAGGTAGATATGGTGGACTCTGATGGCAAAACTGGTTTAAGGGTATTGGAAGCACAAGTAGTATTTCTACTTGGTGCTGAGAATTTGGCTAGCATGAGGGGGAAAGGCAAGCTCAACATGTTAGAGGATCCATGACAACATACTTTATCTCAGATGTAAGAAAACATAACTCATTATGTTTTCTTCCTTGTCCAACCTCAACTCTTTAGCATGTCATATTTTAATGAGTGCTCCCAATCATAAAAGATGTCAATGATAATATATCTATATGTGAAACCTCTCTTTCCTTATTACTTCCTATTAATTGCAACGATGACCAAAGCTATATTTGCCAACTCCCAACAACTTTTAATCATCATACTCTTTCTATGTGAAGGCATTACTTTCAATAAGATCAATATGAATTCTTTGATTCTTTTTATTTTTTTCTTCTTTTCTTTTATTCACCCAAGATCATGGCAAAATAATCAAGCCCTTGACTCAACACTAATCTTTATTATATAGCTCACGGACTCGAATACAAAGAAGGATCATAAAGCAAAACTCAAAACTGGATCATGCCATGACTTTATTTTACTAAATCAAGATACTACTAAAAGGATCGAACTAAGAAAAATGGCAAAGATAGGAGTTGTGATGGTGATACGATACCAGGGTGCCTCCCCCAAGCTTGGCAGTTGCCAAGGGGAGTGCCCATACCCATGTGATTATTTCTCCTTCTTTGTTGTTCGTGTAATATTCTTGGCGATGATTCCCCTCAAAATGCGGTTCTCCTCCTCGAGCTTATTGACTTGCTGCTTGAGGTCCATTATTTCCTTGCGAAGCTTTCCTATAACGGCTAAAACTCCTTGCACCCAAGGGTGTTGCATAGCTGCGGGAGAACAAGAGACACTCCTCCTCATATTTTCATAAGAAATAAATCTAACATTGGAAGGGATAACCGAGTTTGGAATAGCTGAGCTTTGTAGTTCCCCCATCGTAAACCCAGCTCGGAGGCGAGAGGTGACTTCTTGATCTTCCATGGCATCTACCCACTTAGTAACGTAATCAACAACAACTAAAATATGTGTATACCCATTAGAGGCAGGAAAAGGTCCCATATAATCAAAGCCCCAAACATCAAATGGTTCAATAACAAGTGAATAATTCATAGGCATTTCTTGACGTCTACTAATATTACCAATTCTTTGACATTCATCGCAGGACAAAACAAACTTACAGGCATCCTTGAAGAGAGTAGGCCAATAAAAACCGGATTGTAATACCTTATGTGCAGTTCTATCTCCAGCGTGGTATCCTCCATAAGCTTTGGAGTGACACTTGCGTAGGATCTGTTCCTGTTCATGCTCAGGTACACAACGTCTAATAACACCATCTACTCCTTTATAAAGATGTGGGTCATCCCAAAAGTAATGTCGCAAATCATAGAAAAACTTTTTCTTTTGTTAATATGTGAAGCTAGGTGGTATAAATTTAGCAACAATATAATTAGCATAATCAGCATACCATGGAGTGCTACAAGAAGTGCTTATGACATTTAATTGTTCATCAGGAAAGCTATCATCAATAGGTAGTGGGTCATCAAGAACATTCTCTAACCTAGATAAGTTATCTGCAACGTGGTTCTTAGCTCCTTTTCTATCAATAATATGCAAATCAAATTCTTGCAGCAAGAGAACCCATCTAATAAGTCTAGGTTTTGCATCTTTCTTTTCCATAAGATATTTAATAGCAACATGATCAGTGTGAATAGTTACTTTAGAATCAACAATATAGGGTCTGAATTTATCACAAGCAAATACAACTGCTAAAAGTTCCTTTTCAGTAGTAGCATAATTTCTTTGAGCATTGTCTAGAGTCTTACTAGCATAATGGATAACATTTAATTTCTTATCAACTCTTTGCCCTAGAACAACACCTACAGCATAATCACTAGCATCACACATAATTTCAAAGGGTAAATTCCAGTCAGGTGGCTGAACAATAGGTGCAGAGACTACTACTTTCTTAAGTATTTCAAATGCTTCTACACAATCATCATCAAAGAAAAATGGTACATCTTTTTGTAGTAAATTAGTTAGAGGTTGAGAAATCTTTGAGAAGTCCTTAATGAACCTCCTATAAAATCCGGCGTGACCAAGGAAACTTCTTATACCTTTGATGTCCTGGAGACATGGCATCTTTTCAATAGCATCAACCTTGGCTTTATCAACTTCAATACCTCTTTCAGAAACTTTGTGCCCCAAGACAATACCTTCATTAACCATAAAGTGGCACTTTTCCCAATTCAAGACAAGATTAGTTTCTTCACATCTCTGCAAAACTCGATCAAGATTGCTCAAGCAATCATCAAAAGAGGAACCATAGACGGAAAAATCGTCCATGAAAATCTCACAATTTTTTTCACAAAAATCAGAGAATATAGCCATCATGCATCTTTGAAAGGTAGCAGGTGCATTACATAAACCGAAAGGCATACGCCTATAAGCAAAAGTACCAAAAGGGCATGTAAAAGTAGTCTTTGATTGATCTCTAGCCGACACAGGTATTTGAGAGAAACCAACCATCTAGAAAGCAGTAGTGTGTATGTTTGCATAATCTTTCTAGCGTTTGATCAATAAAAGGTAAGGGGTAATGATCTTTCTTAGTAGCCTTATTTAATTTGCGGAAATCAATTACCATCCTATAACCTGTGATAATTCTTTGCAGAATCAATTCATCTTTATCATTAGGGACAACAGTAATACCTCCCTTCTTAGGGACACAATGGACAGGACTTACCCACTAACTATCAGCAACGGGATAAATTATACCTGCCTCCAGAAGCTTGATTATTTCTTTTCTTACCACTTCTTTAATTTTAGGATTCAAACGTCGTTGAGGATCACGAACTGGTTTGGCATCCACTTCCAAATTTATTTTATGTTGACATAGAGTGGGACTAATGCCCTTAAGATCATCAAAGTATATCCAATAGCGGCACGGTGCTTCTTCAGAGTTTTCAATAATCTTTCTTCTTCATGCTCTGAAAGGTTAGCACTAATAATGACAAGATATATTTTCTTTTCATCAAGATAAGCATATTTAAGATTATCAAGCAACAGTTTAAGCTCAAACATGGGATCACCCTTGGGTGGAGGAGGATCCCCTAGGATTTCAACATGCAAATTGTCTTGCAGAATAGGTTCCCGTTTAAAGAATACTTCATCTATTTCCCTTCTTTCATTCATGAACATATCATTTTCATGGTCTAGCAAATAGTGTTCGAAAGGGTCACTAGGAGGTACGACAATAGAAGCAAGACTAATAATCTCATCTTTACTAGGCAATTCTTCCTCACGATGTTGTTTACTAAATTTAGAGAAATTGAACTCATGAACCATATCATCCAAGCCAATAGTAACAACATTCTTTTCGCAGTCTATCTTAGCATTAACAATATTCAAGAAGGGTCTACCAAATATAATGGGACAAAAGCTATCTTGTAGAGAACCAAGAACAAGAAAATCAGTGGGATATTTGGTTTTTCCACACAAGACTTCAACATCTCTAACAATTCCTATTGCAGATATAGTATCTCTATTGGAAAGTTTAATTGTAACATCAATATCTTCTAACTCAGCAGGTGCAATATCATGCATAATTTCTTCATACAAGGTAATAGGTATAACACTAGCACCAGCACCCATATCACATAAGCCATGATAACAATGATCTCCTATTTTAACAGAAATAACAGGCACGCCTACCACAGGTCTATGTTTATCTCTAGCACAAGGTTTAGCAATTCTAGCAGTTTCACCACGGAATTGAATAACATGCCCATCAATATTATCAGACAAGAGATATTTAACAATAGCAATATTAGGTTCTACTTTGACTTGCTCAGGAGGTGTATAAGTTCTAATATTGCTTCTAGGAACAACAGTTGAAGCTTTAGCATGATCCTTCATTCTAACGGGGAAAGGTGGTTTCTCAACATAAGAAGTGGGAACAATAGGATCATTATAAGTGACAGTTTTTTCTTCAACTTTAATAGGTGCAACTACTTTTACTTCTATGTGAGGATGATATTTAAACCACTTCTCCTTGGGGAGATCAACATAAGTAGCAAAAGATTCACAGAAAGAAGCTACTATCTTAGAGTCAAGTCCATATTTAGTGCTAAACTTACGAAAATGTCGGTATCCATAAAAGATTTAACACAATCAAACTTAGGTGTCATACCTGACTCCTTACCTTCGTCGAGGTCCCAATCTTCAGAGTTGCGTTTAATCCTATCCAATAAATTCCATTTAAATTCAATAGTCTTCATCATAAAAGAGCCAGCACAAGAAGTATCGAGCATGGTGCGATTGTTATCAGAAAGTCGAGCATAATTTTTTTTGCATAATTACTTCTCTTGAGAGCTCATGATTGAGGCATGAATATAACATTGATTTAAGCCTCCCCCATGCTTGAGCGATGCTTTCTCCTTCGCGAGGCCAAAATTATATATATAATTGCGATCACGATGAACAAGATGCATAGGGTAATACTTTTGATGAAATTCCAATTTCAATATTTTATAGTTCCATGATCTCATATCATCACATAGCCTATACCATGTCAATGCGTCTCCCTTCAAATATAAAGGGAAGGCCTTCTTCTTAACAACATCATCGGGTATACCTGCAAGCTTAAATAGTCCACAAACTTCATCCACATAGAGTAGATGTTCATCAGGATGCTTTGTTCCATCTCCTGTAAAAGTGTTAGCTAGCAGTTTTTCCATCATACCCGAAGGAATTTCAAAAGGAGTTTCATTTTCAATAGGTTCAGTTGGTTCAGTAGGTTGAGGAGCAACTCTTTGCTCTACTGGACGGGGTGAAGATACCACGAACAAGCCTCTCAGAGAATTACTTTCCATAGTAACAAGTGACAAAAAACTTCAGCAGACTAAATAAATTTTTCCTTACCAAATTCCACCTACCAAAGGCGCTGCACTCCCCGGCAACGGCGCCAGAAAAGAGTCTTGATGACCCACAAGTATAGGGGATCTATTGTAGTCCTTTTGATAAGTAAGAGTGTCGAACCCAAAGAGGAGCAGAAGGAAATGATAAGCGGTTTTCAGCAAGGTATTCTCTGCAAGTACTGAAATGAGTGGTAACAGATAGTTTTGTGATAAGATAAATTGTAAAGAGCAACAAGTAACAAAAGTAAATAAAGTGCAGCAAGGTGGCCCAATCCTTTTTGTAGCAAAGGACAAGCCTGAACAAACTCTTATAATAGGAAAAGCGCTCCCGAGGACACATGGGAATATCGTCAAGCTAGTTTTCATCACACTCATATGATTCGCATTCGGTACTTTGATAATTTGATATGTGGGTGGACCAGTGCTTGGGTGTTGTTCTTACTTGAACAAGCATCCCACTTATGATTAACCTCTATTGCAAGCATCCGCAACTACAACAAAAGTATTAAGGTAAACCTAACCATAGCATGAAACATATGGATCCAAATCAGCCCCTTACGAAGCAACGCATAAACTAGGGTTTAAGCTTCTGTCACTCTACCAACCCATCATCTACTTATTACTTCCCAATGCCTTCCTATAGGCCCAAATAATGGTGAAGTGTTATGTAGTCGCCGTTCACATAACACCACTAGAGGCTAGACAACATACATCTCATCAAAATATCGAACGAATACCAAATTCACATGACTACTAATAGCAAGACTTCTCCCTTGTCCTCAGGAACAAACGTAATTACTCACAAAGCATATTCATGTTCATAATCAGAGGGGTAATAATATGCATAAAGGATCAGAACATATGATCTTCCACCAAATAAACCAACTAGCATCAACTACAAGGAGTAATCAACACTACTAGCACCAATCCCGGACTTGGAGACAAGAATTGGATACAAGAGATGAACTAAGGTTTGGAGATGAGATGGTGCTGGTGAAGATGTTGATGGAGATTGCCCTCTCCCGATGAGAGGAGCGTTGGTGATGACGATGGTGATGATTTCCCCCTCCCGGAGGGAAGTGTCCCCGGCAGAACAGCTCTGCCGGAGCCCTAGATTGGTTCCGCCAAGGTTCCGCCTCGTGGCGGCGGAGTCTCGTCCCGAAAGGTTGCCTTCTATTTTTTTCTCATCGAAAGACTTGATATAGGAGAAGATGGGCGTCGGAGAGCCACCAGGGGGCCCACGAGGTAGGGGGGCGCGCCCCAGGGGGGGGGGGCGCCCCCACCCTCGTGAGCAGGGTGTGGGCCCCCTGGCCTTCATCTTTGGCAATGATTTTTCTTTATTTATTTTAAGATATTCCGTGGAGTTTCAAGACTTTTGGAGTTGCGCAGAATAGGCCTCCAATATTTGCTCCTTTTCTAGCCCAGAATTCCAGCTGTCGGCATTCTCCCTCTTCATGTAAACCATGTAAAATAAGAGAGCATAGCCATAAGTATTGTGACATAACGTGAAATAACAACCCATAATGCAATAAATATTGATACAAAAGCATGATGCAAAATGGACGTATCACTCAACGCCCATGGCTGGCGCCCATCGCTCATCCTCGCGCCCCCACAGCAAAGCTCCAGGCGACTAGTCCAGTTGCTCCGTTTCACGGCTTCAGCTATGGGACCTCCAGCGGCAAGGGTACCTTCCTGCCGCAGATCTCATGCCCGTTTGTGCTAGAGTTCTATGGGAGCCTACTCCACTATCTCACCCCTGGATCAATCCTGCATATCTCTGGCTTCGTTTCTCTCTGCGAGATGTTCCTGGGCTGCAAGCTTCATTTCGAATTATGGAGAAAGTACTTCTTCCTTGTCCCTCGCACCCACGGGGGATCAATTTTTGAAGTAGGCGGAGCCGAAGTGGGTCGCATAGCCAGCACGGGGTATCCCATAGGGACCCCAAAGAAGGACCCCGAGGAATGGGCCTCGGAGTGGTTTTACATTGAACACGCCCCCCTGTCCGAACCAGTCCGGAGGGGCTTACTCGAGTATTCGGACGCTCCACTAAAGAAGCGATTCAACTGGCACCCCTGAAGCCCCTCCCAAGAGGAATCCATTGAGGTGCGATGCCTGGCCGCCAAAATAAGGGTGCTGGCCCATAGTAAATTGACCATGGTCGATGTAATGGACGCGACAATCGATTGATGCGTGCAGCCTCTCGAGCAAAGGATGCACCCCCTGTGGTGTTACAACGGGACAAGTAATGCACCCCGCTACAAGCGACAGGGACCTGACAGCCAAAAAGCGATGGCTGCCATTTTGGCGGATCTTTTCAAGGGTGAAGAAGAAGAATTCTCTCACTCGAGAAACTGGAAAGGATATTCAAGCTACAACCCCGTCGAATGGGTAAGTTCAAACATATATGCATTGTATGGATGTTACATCCGAACACTAACCGTCTCAACCATTTTCCGAACAGAGCTGGAGACATCAGATTCAAGGCATCAACTGCCCTTCTCCTCAACCAGAGGACCACTCCCATGATGACGACCCGAGATTTCATGAGGACCCCAAGGTGTCCATTGAGTTTGAGGACGGGATTTTCTTTTAGGAAAGCCTTGATGGTTCCAAAGTGGCTATTACAGCCGATCACCCCGGGCTTCTCCCGTCTCCTGTCGTAAGTAACAAGAAGGTGTGGTTGAATTGACAACTCAACTGCTAATACCCAATAATATTCTTTGGCTCCCCTTGTGTCGAATCAATAAATTTGGGTTGAATACTTTACCCTCGAAAGCTGTTGCGATCCCCTACACTTGTGGGTTATCAAGACTAATTTTGGGCGCCGTTGCCGGGGAGCATAGCTCTATTCTCTGAGTCACTTGGGATTTATATCTGTTGATCGCTATGAACAACTTGAAAGATGACAGAACCACGATTTTGCCCTCAACTACGAGGGGAGGTAAGGAACTGCCATCTAGCTCTGCACTAGATTCTCCTTCCGTTATTAGTAAGCTTGTGACACCTAAACCTGCTACTGCTATGAATTCTGATATGTCGCATGTTATTGATGATGCCACTTCTGCTATGCATGATGAAACTACTTCTGTGCGTGATACTACTTTGCCATTAGGTGAATTTCTTGATGAACAACTAGCTAGAGTTAGAGGGAATGAAAATATTGAAGATGCTATTATTGATGATAGTGATGATGAAAATTCTCCCAGTGATTATGAATTGCTTGTTGTTCCCGAGGGTTATGTTATGAATGAAGAAGCTGCTAGAGCTATCTTTGCTTGCAATGATAGATATGATCTTAAGAAATTATTAGCTAAATGGAAGCAGCAGTCTCTTAATGCTAGAATGAAACCTGACCCTGCTTTTGCCACTTCACCTATCTGTGTTACTGATAAGGATTATGAATTCTTTGTTGATCCTGAGATTATTACTTTAGTTGAATCTGATCCTTTTTATGGCCTTGAATCTGAAACTGTTGTGGCACATCTTACCAAGTTGAATGATATAGCTACCCTGTTTACTAATGATGAGAAGTCTCGCTATTATTATATCCTTAAGATATTTCCATTATCATTAAAGGGTGATGCTAAGACTTGATATAATTCTCTTGCTCCTGGTTGTGTGCGTAGTCCCTAGGATATGATTTATTACTTCTCTGCTAAATATTTCCCTGCTCATAAGAAACAAGCTGCCTTACGGGAAATATATAATTTTGTGCAAATCAAAGAAGAGAGTCTCCCACAAGCTTGGGGGAGGCTTCTCCGATTACTTAATGCTTTGCCTGATCATCCTCTCAAGAAAAATGAAATACTTGATATCTTTTATAATGGACTAACCGATGCTTCCAAGGACTACTTGGATAGTTGTGCTGGTTGTGTTTTCAAGGAAAGAACAGTCGACGAAGCTGAAATACTATTGAATAATATGTTGACTAATGAAAATAATTGGACTCTCCCTGAGCTAATTCCTGAAGCAATTCCTGAACCAATTGAGTCAACTCCTGAGCCTATTCCTAAACCCACTCCGAAGAAGAGTGGTGTTTTATTTCTCAATCCTGAAGATATGCAAGAGGCAAAGAAATCAATGAAAGAAAAAGGTATTAAAGCTGAAGATGTTAAGAATTTACCAGCTATTGAAGAAATACATGGTCTTAATATACCGCCTATTGAAGAACCACATTGTCTTGATAACCCGACACAGGTAGTAAAGGTAAATTCTCTCTATAGATATGATAAAGTTGAAATCCCCTCTACTAAATTTCATAGCCCGTGCTTAGATGAATTCGATGACTTTATGGCTAGGCAAGAAAGTTTTAGTGCTTATATTGGTAGAGAGTTAAATAATAATGCTTTGAGATAGGACGCGTAAGTGATAATATGGCTAGAGTTAAAGGTGAACTCAAACTCGTTAGCAAATATGATTCTATGGTTGCTACTCAAGCTGAGCAAGTACTTAAAGCTCAAAATGATTTCCTTGATGAATTAAATAATAAAAATGACTTTGCTGTTAGAGTGGCTACTAGAACTGGTAGAATGACTCAGGAACCTTTGTATCCTGAAGGCCACCCTAAGAGAATCGAGCAAGATTCTCAGAGAAATAATTTAGAGGCACCTAGTTCTTCTAAGAATAAGAAAAAGAAAAACGATAGAACTTTGCATGCGTCTAGTGAACCTACTGTAGACACACCTGATAATCCCATTGATATTTCTATTTCTGATGCTGAAACTCAATCAGGTGATGAACATGAACCTAGCGATAATGTTAATGATAATGTTCATGTTGATGCTCAACCTAGCAAAAACAATGAAGTAGAGGTTGAACCTGCTGTTGATCTTGATAACCCACAATCAAAGAATCAACGTTATTATAAGAGAGATTTTGTTGCTAGGAAGCACGGTAGAGAAAGAGAACCATGGGTTCAAAAACCCATGCCCTTTCCTCCTAAACCATCAAAGGCAAAGGATGATGAGGATTTTGAGAGCTTTGCTAAAATGATTAGACCTATTTTCTTACGTCTGCGCTTAACTGATATGCTCAGAGTAAATCCTTATGCTAAGTATATGAAGGATATCATCACAAATAAAAGAAAGATACCAGAAGCTGAAATTTCCACCATCCTTGCTAATTACACTTTTAAGGGTGGAATACCAAAGAAACTTGGAGATCCCGGGGTACCAACTATACCATGCTCCATTAAAAGAAATTATGTTAGAACTGCTTTATGTGATCTTGGAGCCGGTGTTAGTGTTATGCCTCTCTCTTTATATCGTAGACTTGAATTGAATAAGTTGACACCTACTGAAATATCTTTGCAAATGGATGATAAATCAACTGCTATACCTGTCGGTATTTGTGAGGATGTGCCTGTTGTGGCTGCAAATGTCACTATCTTAACGGACTTTGTTATTCTTGATATTCCCGAGGATGATAGTATGTCTATTATCCTTGGTAGACCTTTTCTTAATACTGCAGGGGCTGCTATTGATTGCAACAAAGGCAATGTCACTTTTCATGTTAATGGTAATGAGCATACGGTACACTTTCCGAGGAAACAATCTCAAGTTCATAGCATCAATTCTATTGGAAAAGTTCCAACTATCATTATTTGAGGTTTTGAATTTCCTCTCCCTACTATCAAGAAAAAGTATGATATTCTTATTGTTGGGGATTTTCATATCCCCGTTGAGGTAACTTAGTGTTATTCGAAATTTCTCTGGTTCCGTGTTATTCGGAATGAGTTTGTTAACAAGACTTGATCAACCTTGTTAGTA
Source organism: Triticum dicoccoides (assembly GCF_002162155.2). Lineage (NCBI taxonomy): Eukaryota > Viridiplantae > Streptophyta > Magnoliopsida > Poales > Poaceae > Triticum > Triticum dicoccoides. The sequence goes on along the minus strand of NC_041387.1, from coordinate 162,979,136 downwards.
GATTCATTTTGATGATCATGAGATGGATGAAACTAGAAGGCACAACCTTCTGTACCCTCTTTTTACTTTCTGTTATTTAGAATAAATAAAGAAAAAAAGTATTATCTGTCTGTTTTCTGAATTATCCGTGCATCAAAAAATATCCCAAAAATAAAAGTGCTCCAAATGCCCTGCAAATTTAGTATGATTTTTATGGAATATTTGAGGATTTTAGGCACTGAAAACACTGCAGGAGGGCAAGCACCAGGCCACGAGAGTGGAGGGCGCCCCCCCTATAGGGCGTGCCCCTGTCTCGTGGGCCCCTGGTGGCCCCCTCCACTTATGCCAGCACCCACACACTTCATCTTTTACCCAAAAAAATCCCCATCCAGCTCAAGCACGAGTTCTAGTTCATTTTGCTGCGATTTTCGATCTCCTTGCTCAAAGCTCCATTCACAAAACTGCTTTGGGAGATTGTTGCTTGGTATGTGACTCCTCCATTGGTCCAATTAGTTTTTGTTCTAGTACTTTATTCATTGCAAATTTTTGCTGCATAGGTGACCATGTTCTTGAGCTTGCATGTTAAATTTATGAGGTCCTAAGCAATTCTAATGCATGATATAGGCTCCAGGCACTTGTAGGAGTAGTTGCTACCAATCTTGTTTAGTTTTATTCACTTTTATTTTGAAGTTACTAAAATTTCAGAATTATTTCAGAAAAAGAATTATGCTCAGAAGAATGTACCAAGGTGGTTCCTCGGTGAAGAAAGGGCCCAGGATTGCCATACGTGAGCAAGATGTTGAATTGCCGAGGGACGCAGATGTACGAGCTTGTGAGTGGCCATTCGATAATTTTATGGTCGAAGCAGGCTTTAAGGAGGAATTTGACGTGTATGTGCGTAATGCTGAGCTGGAGGACTTCTTACAAGATAAGTGTCCGCAGTACTATCAATTGACTGATTCTTTTGTGCGGAGGTTCAAATATAATTGTGCGCGTAATTCCCCTAGTGTCATATTTGATATTTATGATACATCTTATACCATGGACTTAGAGGATTTCACAACTGCTTGCAAACTCCCGCAGTGGGGTAATATTAATGATCCTCACAAATCTGAATTTAGCGATTTTCTTGCTAGTATTACTGTGGGGGAATCTAGGGACATAGCACAAGCTACCATAGGGAGCATTCATTTTCCTGCTATACATTATTTTGCTCTCTTCATTGGTAGATGCATTAACGGTAAACACGAAGCATGTCACATGTGTGTTCCAGATCTGTGTGTCCTCAAGAGTGCCGTGTTAGGATATAAAGGTTATAACTTGGGGGAATAGTTGCACATAGGTTACAGAATAATAGTAGAAAGGGAAATTTATTTGGAGGAATTTATGCAACCCGTGTGGCTAATTATCTTGGTATAGCCCCACGAGAGGGAGATATGATTATACCTCCCATTTATTTTGATTCTGAAGCTATGGTTCATCATCAATTTCTTGGGAGGAATGAACAATTCCTCCAATATCGACTAATCTATGACAGACGCAACGTTGTCCATGTTACTCTTCCTGCTCCCTACCTTTTTGATTATCAGGCAAAAGGAAGATATGTTGTCACCAGGGAGGAAGCAGCTGAACACGAGAGGAGAGCGGAGGCAGCTCGCCAACGCGCTGCAGCTCAGGAGGCGGTTGCCGCTGCATCTCAGTACGACTCCGGTTTCACTTATGGATATCAGCCAGGAGGTCCTTGGTACTAGACCAACTTAGGCCAAAAGCCTAAGCTTGGGGGAGTACATATTTCTCATCGACTTTACATTCATGTTCACACACTAGTCGTTGGTGCTCATACTCTTTCATTGTATTATCCATGCTAGTTTAAATTTCTTTTTCTAGTTTTCTTCTTGTGTGTTTGTTAAACCTTAAGAAAAACCAAAAAAATTAGTTAGTTTAATTTCCATGCTTGTAGTAGAATTAAAATGAAAACCCAAAAAGATTTCTAGTTCTTCTTTTTACTTGTTGGGAGCTTTCCCATGTAAATAGTTTTCTTTTCTTTTCTTTCCTTTGGGGGTCGAGAAGACCATATTGAAAATGTTTAGTGGCTCTCATATGCATCATTGTTTATTTAACCTAGAGCCCATATTACTTGTCTTCTCTCTTGAGTTGAATGCTTGCAGATTCCAGCTTAGTCCATTGCACGTGCACTCTTATTATTATACACATTGTCCGATCGTGCAAGTGAAAGGCAATAATGACGATATATTATGGACTTATTGGGATGAGAAAAGCTGGTATGAACTCGACCTCTCTTGTTTTTGTAAATATGATGAGTTCATCGTTTCCGAGTCAGCTTGTTATGAGGTAAACATATTTGCAATGACATCTAGAGATTATAGTTGCTTGTGCCATGCTTGATTAGCTATGAGTTATAATGGTTTACCTTGCATGCCAACATGCTATTAGAATGATTATGATGTGATATGATGGGATGGTATCCTCCTTTGGATGAATTGAGTGACTCGACTTGGCACATGTTCACGCATGGAGTTGAATCAAATCAACATAGCCTTCATGATATTTATGTTCATGGTGGATTATATCCTACTCATACTTGTATTCGGTGTGAATTAATTTTAATGCATGTTTATGACTATTGTCGCTCTCTCAGTTGGTCGCTTCCTAGTCTTTTGCTAGCCTTCACCTGTACTAAGCGGGAATACTGCTTGTGCATCCAAACTCCTTAAACCCCAAAGTTGTTCCATATGAGTCCATTATACCTTCCTATATGCGGTATTTACCTGCCGTTCCAAGTAAATTTGTATGTGCCAAACTCCAAACCTTCAAATGAAATTCTATTTTGTATGCTTGAGCAGCTCATGTTACAACTAGGGCTGCCTATATCTTCCATGCTAGGTGGGTTATTCTCAAGAGGAGCGGACTCCTCTCCTCATTCACGAGAAAGGGCCGGTAACCGGGATGCCCAGTCCCATGATCCAAAAAGATCAAAGCAAATCAAAATAATTAAACAAAACTCCCCCAGGGTGTTGTTAGTTGGAGGCACTCGTTGTTTCGAGCAAGCCATGTATTGATGCTTGTTGGTGGTTGGGGGAGTATAAACCTTTACCATTCTGTTTGGGAACTGCCTATAATGCATGTAGTATGGAAGATACAACCATCTCATAGTTGTTGCGTTGACATCAAAAGTATGCCACTCAAAATGTTATTCAATCTCTATTTTAAATTCGAGCTCTGGCACCTCTACAAATCCCTGCTTCCCTCTGCGAAGGGCCTATCTATTTACTTTTATGTTGAGTCATCATCCTTCTTATTAAAAAGCACCCCCTGGAGAGCACACTGTCATTTGCATTCATTACTATTGGTTTATATTGGGTATGACTTGACTGTCACATCCTAGTTAGCCATGCATTAGAGTGTTGCATCATGTTTACTCTTTCATCAAAAACCTGAAATGGGGATGACAGAACCCCCAGTCCCCTCTGAAACCAACTAGGGTTTACTAAAAACTTTTTCAATGAACCTGAAATGCCCTTCTAAAATGCCCATCATTTTTGTCTTGGTTCAGAACCTCTGCCAAAAGTGGTGCACATTTTCCTAGGCCATCTTAGGGTTTTTGAATTAAATCATAAATATTTGAATTTGGGCATTTAAAGTTATATAAAATATTTAAATGCTCAAATATCTCCAAACTAAAATGTTTCATGTTGGAAATAATCCAACTATGGACCAGGAGTAGTTTGGTGATTTTAGGAGTTGCCTAAGTATTTTATTTAATTCAACAAAGTTGCAGAAGTATTAAAAAAACAGAAAACAGAAAGAAATGGGAAAAACTTACCTGGCGCCCAGCACCCGGCCCACCTGCCGGCCCAGCCCAGCGCCGCTCCAGCGAGTTGCTTGCCGGCCAGGCAGGCAGGCAGGTGCCCGACGGCGACCGCAGCGCGCGCCACACACCTGCTCGCCGCCTCGCCGCTTCCCTCGTCCGGTGACGTCGTGGACCGGCCTTCCTCGCTCCCCCGAACCCCCCAGACACCCCCTCTCCTCTCCAGCTCCTCCCCCTCACGCTCCCCCGCCATGGCCGACGCCACCATCGCCGTGCCTTCGTCGTAGCCGTGCTCCCCGCCGCCCGTGCATCCTCTCATCGTGTCCAGGAGCTCCGCCGCTGCCCACTTCATCGAGCAGCCGAGCCCCGAGCGCTCGCAACGCCCGAGTCCACCGCAACGACCTCTCCCGAACCGCCGTCGCCGAAGATCCCCTTCAACGCCGTCGTCGCTCCGGTCCATCTCCGGCCACACCAAGGGCTTCGTCGCACTCACTGTGAGCTTAGCCATCTTCCCCTCCCTTCCGTTCTTGCTCCCGAGCTGTGTAGCGACCTCCTGGAGCTCAACCGCACCCACCGCCATGCAGCTCGTCGCCGACGTGCTCCCGGTCACCCTCCGGCCACAAACTGGTGTCCATCATGCTCACCGTGTCACTTAGCACCTAGCTAGCCACTCCCCGAGCCTCACCGACCCCTCTAGCGTCAAGTTCGTCTTCGGCCGAACCCCGGTGGCTGCCAAAGTCGTCGCCGGTGCCAACTCCGGCCACCCCGACCCCAACGGACTCCACCAAGAGCTGCGGCTCGACCTCAGCTCCTCTCCGGTGGCCTCTGCGGCTCGTTTGGTTGCCGGAACGGCAAAAATCACTTCCGCCGCCGCGTCGGGCTCGCCGGCGGCTAAACGCCGGTGCAGCCGACCCGGGTTTGACCACGGGTGGGCCCTGGTTGACTCCCCTGAGTCAATGACAGGTGGGGCCCAGCCCTGTTAATTAAACAGGTTTAGTTTTAATTAAACTTTAATTAATTTAATCACCCTGACATGCGGGACCCACTGTCAGGTTTGACCCGGACGTGTTCCGTTGACCTGCTGACGTCACACTGACGTCAGGCTGACGCAATAATTGATTTTCTGGAATTATTCTAATATAGGAAATTCCAGAATATAATTTAAACTTCAAAAATTCATAACTTTTATTCTGTAACTCCAAATCAGACAAATTATATATGAAAAATGATCAGAAAAATCCAATCTATCCATCTGTACAATTTTCATGCATGACTAAACAAGTTAACTTGATGTTTAATGCAGAACAAGGAAAAACACTTTAAAGGGCCATGTTTGAGTTTGAAATTTGAATCTTTGATTCAAATTGGTTCAAACCCTTCTGGTCTTAGTTGCATTAGCCCAACACACTCATATTGCTATGTTTCATGCATGCATCATATTGTTGCACATTGTTTGGTAATGGTTGTATATCGGGGTTCTTGCGGCAAGATCTGCCCCCGAGGAGTACCGTGATTACCCTAACGAAGAACCGTATCAGTGCATCGAACCATCAGGCAAGCAACCAACCATTTGATCATATCGATACCATCCCATGTTCTCGCTCCTGCTCTCTTTTACGCGTTTCAAACTGTTGTGTGCTACGGTAGTTGAACCCACTTCCTCTGCATGACCTATCATTGCCACAGTAACTAGATGAAACCCACTAGCATGTGTAGGAGTTGATTGAGCCATATGTATGTGTTGTTCCTACCTTGCTATGCCTGCTATGCTTAGAGTCGTGTCAGGTCTGGTTCATCTGGGTGATGGGCTAGAGTGAAATGATTATGTCGGTAATGAGAGTGGTGTGGTGAACACGATTTGGTAAAGGTATCGATGAGAGGCCATGTAGGAGTACATGGTGGGTTGTTTCATTGAAGCCGACCTTAAGCACTGAGATCTGTATGTGTGATTTAAGAATCAGCTACTACCATGCATTGGGCCCGAAACCAATGGACCCTCTCGGCTTCTTATTCACCCTAGCTCTCCGTCCAGGAGTTGCAAGTAGTTTCTGGTGTTTGTAGCCTACTGGAGGCCGTGGACAGCGCTGACCGTAGGGGTGGGCTGTGATGCGGTAGGTACGTGGCCGGGTGTACCGAATACCCGTTAGGTATCTCGGGAACCCTGTTCACATCGTTCGGGGCCGTATGGGAAACCTCGGCCGGACTCCCTGCGGATGGAACCTGGATAGGCGATAAACCTGGACTAGAGGCTTAGGTGTTTAGGTAGGTCGTGGTCTACACCCACGTCGGCTTTCGCTTGAAGTTTGCCGAGCACATGTCGTGTGCAGACGCTAAGTGGTGGAAACATGTATGAAGAAGTACACCCCTGCAGGGTTATCATGATCTATTCGAATAGCCGCGTCCGCGGTAAAGGACTACTTGGTTGCCTATACAGTTCATAGACAAGTAAATGGAAACTACTAAAAGCCTCAAGATAAGTGTGAGTGCCGAGGATGGCTCTTCCGTAGGAAGACGGAGGTGGATCCTCGGTAGTGTATTGAATTGGTGAGTAGTGGACTCGTGTGCGCAAAACCATTTCGAGTTGGAGTCTCGTAGGTTAGCCTAGCCAAGAGTCAAAGCTGGCTTGCTGCAATAACTCCACCAACCCTTCTTGATAATATGCATGTATGTAGGATCTGGTGTAAGTCTTGCTGAGTACCTTTGTACTCATGTTGCTATAATTTACATTTTTACAGAAGACGCTGCAACCCCTTCTGATGGGTTCTACGTAGACGTTGACATCAATGAGTAGGCTAAAGGCCCAAGTGGTGATCCTGAGCTTGTGAAGGACCACGTAGTATAGCTAGGCTTTCCAAGCCTCTTTTATCTTTCTAGTTGTCTGTACTCAGACAAGTTACTTTCGCTGCTGGTTTGTATGACTGTATGACTTGAATGCTGGGTTGTGTGACCCGTACCTTTGTGTATGTTATGTATGGCTCTCTGAGCCTTAAATAAAGTGCTTGTGTCGTAGAGTCATGTTGTGATGCCTTGTTGTATTTGCACATATCGAGCATATTGTGTGTATGATTGAAATGCTTGGTATGTGTGGGATCTGACTATCTAGTTGTTTATCTTTAGTAGCCTCTCTTACCGGGAAATGTCTCCTAGTGTTACCGCTGAGCCATGGTAGCTTGCTACTGCTCTGGAACACTTAGGCTGACCGGCATGTGTCCTTCTTCGTTCCGGTGTCTGTCCCTTCGGGGAAATGTCACGCATTGAGTACCGGAGTCCTGTTAGCCCGCTATAGCCCGGTTTACCGGAGTCCTGCTAGCCCAGTGCTACAGACCGGACCCACTTGCTGATGACCGACACGTTCGAAGCTGGGTCATGGATGCCTGTCCCTGTAAGTCCGTGCCACTTTGGGTTTACGACTAGTCATGTCAGCCCGGGCTCCTTATCATATGGATGCTAGCGACACTATCATATACGTGAGCCAAAAGGCGCAAACGGTCCCGGGCAAAGGTAAGGTGACACCCGTGGGGATACCGTGCGTGAGGCCGCAAAGTGATATGAGGTGTTACCAGCTAGATCGATGTGACATCGAGTCGGGGTCCTGACAGCGTTGGCATCAGAGCCGGACTGCCTGTAGGTTCTCCAAGCCAAACCGGTCGATGTTGAGTCTAGAAATTCTTTAGTTATATGTAGGGGGAATTGTTTGTGGGTTGGAACGTAAGGCTCTTTTTACTCCTTTATCTTATGACATTCTGATCTGAGTCAGTCTATTCTTCCACCGGGGGGTTAAGGAATTAGGATCTATTCTCTCTATCAGGATCACGTGTTACTAATCAGTAGTACCTTATAGGTTTGATGGATACAAGCCTAGTACAGTTCTACTACCACATCATGTTGTTAGGATGGTACGGACCGGATGGTTGTAGATTACCGACCTGTCAATTTGGTCACAATCAAGAACAAATATCCGCTCCCTAGGATCAACGACCTGTATGATCAGCTCGCTGGATCCTCAGTCTTCTCCAAAATGGATTTGAGGTTGGGCTACCATCAAATCAAAATCAGAAACAGGGACATTCCTAAAACGGCCTTTGTTACTCGTTATGGCCAATACGAGTACACCGTCATGTCCTTCGGTTTAACCAACGCTCCAGCCACCTTTTCTCGGTTAATGAACTCAATCTTCATGGAGTATTTGGATAAATTCATCGTGGTTTACCTAGATGATATACTCATCTACTCCAAGAACGAGGAAGAACATGCCGAACATCTAAGGCTAGTGTTGAAGAAACTTCGAGAGCACCGCCTTTATGCCAAGTTTTCCAAATGTGAATTTTGGTTGTCAGAAGTGACCTATCTGGGTCATGTAATATCTAGTAAAGGTATTGCTGTTAACCCTGAGCGAGTTCAAGCCATCCTTAATTGGACTCCACCTAAATCGGTCAAGCAAGTTCGGAGTTTTCTAGGCTTAGCGAGTTATTGCCGTTGCTTTGTCGAAAACTTCTCCAAAGTTGCTAAACCTCTAACCGAACTCCTCAAGAAAGATAAAAAGTTTGAATGGACTCCACAATGTGAGCACAGCTTTCAGGAACTGAAAAGACGCCTGACTTCTGCTCCCGTTCTGGTACCGCCAGACTTCTCTAAGGACTTTGTTATCTACTGCGACGCCTCGCGACAAGGACTAGGCTGTATTCTCATGCAAGATCGACATGTAATTGCTTACGCCTCACGGCAATTGCACCCACATGAGGAGAATTATCCTACTCATGATCTAGAGCTTGCAGCCGTAGTCTATGCACTTAAGACTTGGCGACATTACCTCCTCGGTAACCGTTGCGAAATATTCACTGATCACCAAAGTCTGAAGTACATTTTCACCCAACCGGATTTGAATCTCAGGCAAAGACGTTGGGTTGAGTTGATCACAGATTTCGACTTAGGAATAACTTACACCCCAGGGAAAGCCAACGTCATGGCTGATGCACTAAGTCGTAAATCTTATTGTAACAACCTGATGTTACAACAAAGTCAACCGCTTCTCCATGAGGAATTTCGGAAGCTTAACCTTCACATTGTTCCTCAAGGATTTCTTTCCACCTTGGTGGCGAAACCTACTCTTACGGATCAAATCATCGCTGCCCAGAAGCGAGATAAGGGAATAGCTAAAATCAAGGAGAACATTACTAGCGGAGGTGCTAGCTGTTTCTCCACAAATGATCATGGTGTTGTGTACTTTGAGAACCGTTTAGTGGTTCCCAAGAACCAGCATCTACGATAGTTGATCCTTAAGGAGGCTCATGAATCTCCTCTCACCATTCATCCCGGTAGTACTAAGATGTATCTGGACCTACGTCAGAGGTTCTGGTGGACTAGGATGAAGAGAGAAATTGCTCAGTATATTGCTAATTGCGACGTCTGTCGTCGTGTAAAAGCAGAGCATCAACGGCCTGTTGGCACCCTTCAACCCCTAGCTATTCCTGAATGGAAATGGGATAAAATTGGTATGGATTTCATTACCGGTTTTCCCAGGACCAAGAGAGGGAATAATGCTATCTTTGTCGTTGTCGATCGTCTTTCCAAAGTAGCCCATTTCCTACCTGTTCGTGAGAGTATAACCGCTAGTCAGCTGGCAGACTTATACATCTCCCGAATAGTGTCTCTCCATGGTGTTCCTTTGGAAATCAACTCGGATCTAGGAAGTCTTTTCACCTCTCGATTTTGGGAAAGTTTCCAAAACGCTATGGGAACCCGCCTCTCCTTTAGCACCGCTTTCCACCCTCAGTCGAGTGGTCAAGTGGAACGCGTCAACCAGATTCTAGAAGACATGCTTCGAGCCTCTGTTATCTCATTCGGAATGGATTGGGAGAAGTGCCTTCCATTTGCCGAATTCGCTTACAACAACAGCTATCAATCTAGCTTGGGTAAAGCCCCTTTTGAGGTTCTCTATGGACGACGGTGTTGAACACCCCTTAACTGGTCAGAGACCGGGGAAAGACAATTCTTTGGCCCGGATATGATTCAGGAAGCAGAAGAACAAGTTCGCATCGTTCGTGAAAAGTTGAAAACAGCCCAATCTCGTCAAAAGAGTCAATATGACCGAAAACATAAGGCTATGACTTTCGAGGTTGACGAGAAGGCTTATCTTCGGGTTACCCCTCTGAAGGGAACCCATCGTTTCGGTATCAAAGGCAAATTGGCTCCTCGATACATTGGACCTTTTCGCATTCTCGCCAAACGAGGAGAAGTTGCCTACCAATTGGAACTACCTCCGCACCTCTCCAGAGTCCACGATGTCTTCCACGTTTCTCAACTCAGGCGTTGCTTCTCGGATACTATCCGTGGAGTGGACTACGAAACGCTTGATCTCCAAGATAATCTTACATATAGGGATTACCCCATTCGTATCCTCGATCAGGCCGGGCGTACCACTCGACGTCATAATATCAAGTTTCTCAAAGTACAATGGTCGCACCATTCTGAGGATGAAGCAACTTGGGAAAGGGAGGATCGTCTTCGACTTGAGTATCCCGCCTTCTTCCCGGAGGAACCCAAATCTCGGGACGAGATTCTTTTGAGTGGGGGTGAGTTGTCACATCCTAGTTAGCCATGCATTAGAGTGTTGCATCATGTTTACTCTTTCATCAGAAACCTGAAATGGGGATGACAGAACCCCCAGTCCCCTTTGAAACCAACTAGGGTTTACTAAAAACTTTTTCAATGAACCTGAAATGCCCTTCTAAAATGCCCATCATTTTTGTCTTGGTTCAGAACCTCTGCCAAAAATGGTGCACATTTTCCTAGGCCATCTTAGGGTTTTTGAATTAAATCATAAATATTTGAATTTGGGCATTTAAAGTTATATAAAATATTTAAATGCTCAAATATCTCCAAACTAAAATGTTTCATGTTGGAAATAATCCAACTATGGACCAGGAGTAGTTTGGTGATTTTAGGAGTTGCCTAAGTATTTTATTTAATTCAACAAAGTTGCAGAAGTATTAAAAAAACAGAAAACAGAAAGAAATGGGAAAAACTTACCTGGCGCCCAGCACCCGGCCCAGCCCAGCGCCGCTCCAGCGAGCTGCTTGCCGGCCAGGCAGGCAGGCAGGTGCCCGACGGCGACCGCAGCGCGCGCCACGCACCTGCTCGCCGCCTCGCCGCTTCCCTCGTCCGGTGACGTCATGGACCGGCCTCCCTCGCTCCCCCGAAACCCCCAGACACCCCCTCTCCTCTCCAGCTCCTCCCCCTCGCGCTCCCCCGCCATGGCCGACGCCACCATCGCCGTGCCGTCGTCGTAGCCGTGCTCCCCGCCGCCCGTGCGTCCTCTCATCGTGTCCAGGAGCTCCGCCGCTGCCCACTTCATCGAGCAGCCGAGCCCCGAGCGCTCGCAACGCCCGAGTCCACCGCAACGACCTCGCCCGAACCACCGTCGCCGGAGATCCCCTTCAACGCCGTCGTCGCTCCGGTCCATCTTCGGCCACACCAAGGGCTTCGTCGCACTCACTATGAGCTTAGCCATCTTCCCCTCCCTTCCGTTCTTGCTCCCGAGCTGTGTAGCGACCTCCCGGAGCTCAACCGCACCCACGGCCGTGGAGCTCGTCGCCGACGTGCTCCCGGTCACCCTCCGGCCACAAACTGGTGTCCATCATGCTCACCGTGTCACTTAGCACCTAGCTAGCCACTCCCCGAGCCTCACCGACCCCTCTAGCGTCAAGTTCGTCTTCGGCCGAACCCCGGTGGCCGCCAAAGTCGTCGCCGGCGCCAACTCCGGCCACCCCGACCCCAACGGACTCCACCAAGAGCTGCGGCTCGACCTCAGCTCCTCTCCGGTGGCCTCCGCGGCTCGTTTGGTTGCCGGAACGGCAAAAATCACTTCCGCCGCCGCGTCGGGCTCGCCGGCGGCTAAACGCCGGTGCAGCCGACCCGGGTTTGACCACGGGTGGGCCCTGGTTGACTCCCCTAAGTCAATGACAGGTGGGGCCCAGCCCTGTTAATTAAACAGGTTTAGTTTTAATTAAACTTTAATTAATTTAATCACCCTGACATGCGGGACCCACTGTCAGGTTTGACCCGGACGTGTTCCGTTGACCTGCTGACGTCACACTGACGTCAGGCTGACGCAATAATTGATTTTCTGGAATTATTCTAATATAGGAAATTCCAGAATATAATTTAAACTTCAAAAATTCATAACTTTTATTCTGTAACTCCAAATCAGACAAATTATATATGAAAAATGATCAGAAAAATCCAATCTATCCATCTGTACTATTTTCATGCATGATTAAACAAGTTAACCTGATGTTTAATGCAGAACAAGGAAAAGCACTTTAAAAGGCCATGTTTGAGTTTGAAATTTGAATCTTTGATTCAAATTGGTTCAAACCCTTCTGGTCTTAGTTGCATTAGCCCAACACACTCATATTGCTATGTTTCATGCATGCATCATATTGTTGCACATTGTTTGGTGATGGTTGTGTATCGGTGTTCTTTGCGGCAGGTTCTGCCTCCGAGGAGTATCGTGATTACCCTAACGAAGAACCGTATCAGTGCATCGAACCATCAGGCAAGCAACCAACCATTTGATCATATCGATACAATCCCATGTTCTCGCTCCTGCTCTCTTTTACTGCATTAAGACAACGCGTTTCAAACTGCTGTGTGCTACGGTAGATGAACCCATTTCCTCTGCATGACCTGTCATTGCCACAGTAACTAGATGAAACCCACTAGCATGTGTAGGAGTTGATTGAGCCATATGTATGTGTTGTTCCTACCTTGCTATGCCTGCTATGCTTAGAGTCGTGTCAGGTCTGGTTCATCTGGGTGATGGCTAGAGTGAAATGATTATGTCGGTAATAAGAGTGGTGTGGTGAACACGTTTTGGTAAAGGTATCGATGAGAGGCCATGTAGGAGTACATGGTGGGTTGTTTCATTGAAGCCGACCTTAAGCACTGAGATCTGTATGTGTGATTTAAGATACAGCTACTACCATGCATTGGGCCCTGAAATATGACCCCGCTCAACTTCTTATTCACCCTAGCTCTCTGTCCAGGAGTTGCACGTAGTTTCTGGTGTTTGTAGCCTACTGGAGGCCGTGGACAGCGCTGACCGTAGGGGTGGGCTGTGATGCGGTAGGTATGTGGCACGGTGTACCGAATACCCGTTAGGTATCTCGGGAACCCTGTTCACATCGTTCGGGGCCGTATGGGAAACCTCGGCCGGACTCCCTGCGGATGGAACCTGGATAGGCGATAAACCTGGACTAGAGGCTTAAGTGTTTAGGTAGGTCGTGGTCGACACCCACGTCGGCTTTCGCTTGAAGTCTGCCGAGCACATGTCGTGTGCAGACGCTAAGTGGTGGAAACATGTATGAAGAAGTACACCCCTGCAGGGTTATCATGATCTATTCGAATAGCCGCGTCCGCGGTAAAGGACTACTTGGTTGCCTATACAGTTCATAGACAAGTAAATGGAAACTACTAAAAGCCTCAAGATAAGTGTGAGTGCCGAGGATGGCTCTTCCGTAGGAAGACGGAGGTGGATCCTTGGTAGTGTATTGAATTGGTGAGTAGTGGACTCGTGTGCGCAAAACCATTTCGAGTTGGAGTCTCGTAGGTTAGCCTAGCCAAGAGTCAAAGCTGGCTTGCTGCAATAACTCCACCAACCCTTCTTGATAATATGCATGTATGTAGGATCTGGTGTAAGTCTTGCTGAGTACCTTTGTACTCATGTTGCTATAATTTACATTTTTACAGAAGACGCTGCAACCCCTTCTGATGGGTTCTACGTAGACGTTGACATCAATGAGTAGGCTAAAGGCCCAGGTGGTGATCCTGAGCTTGTGAAGGAGCACGTAGTATAGCTAGGCTTTCCAAGCCTCTTTTATCTTTCTACTTGTCTGTACTCAGACAAGTTACTTCCGCTGCTGGTTTGTATGACTGTATGACTTGAATGCTGAGTCGTGTGACCCGTACCTTTGTGTATGTTATGTATGGCTCTCTGAGCCTTAAATAAAGTGCTTGTGTCGTAGAGTCATGTTGTGATGCCTTGTTGTATTTGCACATATCGAGCATATTGTGTGTATGATTGAAATGCTTGGTATGTGTGGGATCTGACTATCTAGTTGTTTATCTTTAGTAGCCTCTCTTACCGGGAAATGTCTCCTAGTGTTACCGCTGAGCCATGGTAGCTTGCTACTGCTCTGGAACACTTAGGCTGACCGACATTTGTCCTTCTTCGTTCCGGTGTCTGTCCCTTCGGGGAAATGTCACGCATTGAGTACCGGAGTCCTGTTAGCCCGCTACAGCCCGGTTTACCGGAGTCCTGCTAGCCCAGTGCTACAGCCCGGACCCACTTGCTGATGACCGACACGTTCGAAGCTGGGTCATGGATGCCTGTCCCTGTAAGTCCGTGCCACTTTGGGTTTACGACTAGTCATGTCAGCCCGGGCTCCTTATCATATGGATGCTAGCGACACTATCATATACGTGAGCCAAAAGGCACAAATGGTCCTGGGCAAAGGTAAGGCGACACCCGTGGGGATACCGTGCGTGAGGCTGCAAAGTGATATGAGGTGTTACCAGCTAGATCGATGTGACATCGAGTCGGGGTCTTGACATTGACTAGATCTCTTTTACAATGAATTACAATGTTTAGTCAGTCCTTGATCTTTAAAGGTGCTCTACATTTATGTTTTGCAGTCTCAGAAAGGGCTAGCGAGATACCATTTTGTTATATCATGTTATGATTTTTTTGAGAAAGTGTTGTCATCCGAGTTTTATTATTATGGCTCGCTAGCCATTATGCTATTGATATGAGTAATTGTGAGACCTAAGTGTTATTGTGAGTATGGTTAGTTCATAATATTTGCTAAAACTTGAATGCTGGCTTTTCATGTCTACAACAACAAGAGCAAACAGAGTTTGTAAAAGTTTTTCTTTATCACTTTCAGTTTATCAACTGAATTGCTTGAGGACAATCAAATGTTTAAGCTTGGGGGAGTTGATACGTCTCCAACATATCTACTTTTCCAAACACTTTTGCCCTTGTTTTTGACTCTAACTTGCATGATTTGAATGAAACTAACCCGGACTGACAGTGTTTTTAGCAGAACTGCCATGATGTTGTTTTATGTGTAGAAAAGAAAAGTTCTCGGAATGTCCTAAAAATCCACGGAGGCACTTTTTGGAATTAATAAGAATTTCTGGGCGAAAGAAATACACCAGGGGCCCACACCCTGTCCACGAGATAGGGGGGCGCCCCCCCCTATAGGGGATGACCCCCTATCTCGTGGCCCCCCTGGACCTCCACCGACCTCAACTCCAACTCCATATATTCATGTTTGGGGAGAAAAAAATCAAAAAAAAGTTTCATCGTGTTTTACGACACGGAGCCGCCGCCAAGCCCTAATCTCTCTCGGGAAGGCTGATTTGGAGTCCATTCGGGGCTCCGGAGAGGGGGATTCGTCGCCGTCGTCATAATCAACCATCCTCCATCCCCAATTTCATGATGCTCACCGCCGTGCGAGAGTAATTCCATCGTAGGCTTGCTGGACGGTGATGGGTTGGATGAGATTTACCATGTAATCAAGTTAGTTTTGTTAGGGTTTGATCCCTAGTATCCACTATGTTCTGAGATTGATGCTGCTATGACTTTGCTATGCTTAATGCTTGTCATTAGGGCCCGAGTGCCATGATTTCAGATGTGAACCTATTATGTTTTCATGAATATATGTGTGTTCTTGATCCTATCTTGCAAGTCTATAGTCACCTATTATGTGTTATGATCTGACAACCCCGAAGTGACAATAATCGGGATACTTCTCGGTGATGACCGTAGTTTGAGGAGTTCATGTATTCAGTATGTGCTAATGCTTTGTTACGGTTCTCTATTAAAAGGAGGCCTTAATATCCCTTAGTTTCCGCTAGGACCCCGCTGCCACGGGATTGTAGGACAAAAGATGTCATGCAAGTTCTTTTCCATAAGCACGTATGACTATTTACGGAATACATGCCTACATTACATTGATGAACTGGAGCTAGTTCTGTGTCACCCTATGTTATAGCTATTACATGAGGAATCACATCCGGCATAATTATCCATCAATGATCCATTGCCTACGAGCTTTTCACATATTGTTCTTCGCTTATTTACTTTTCCGTTGCTACTGTTACAACTACTACAAAAACCCAAAAACTATTATCTTTACTTTTGTTGCCGTTACCTTTATTATCATACTATTTTGCTACTAAATACTTTGCTGCAGATACTAAGTTATCCAGGTGTGGTTGAATTGACAACTCAACTGCTAATACTCAATAATATTCTTTGGCTCCCCTTGTGTCGAATCAATAAATTTGGGTTGAATACTTTACCCTCGAAAGCTGTTGCGATCCCCTAAACTTGTGGGTTATCACCGCCTTCTCCGATCAAGAATTTAACACCTTTAATTGAGTCGACGCATACCTTGGAGCGGCTCGCACATGCCTTGAGGGAATTGCTAACCTTTTATCGGTCAATATGCATGTAAGGGATAGGTTCGGACAACCGAATATAAATGCTAACCTAGTAGCCCACGAGCCTTGATTCTGTTGGGACGGCTGAGTTAAGGGTCTGCTAATATAGTTTTCTATTGTTACCGGCAGGCTTCGAAGGACCAGAACAAAAAACTGTTCAAAGACCTGGACCTGAGCCGCCACAATTGGCTGATGTGAAAGCCAAATTAGAGGCGGTGAAGAAGTTCACCAGCGAGGCCCATGGTGACTTAAAGCTATGGAAATGTATTAATGATGCTAATGCACTCTGTCTAACACCAGCCCTATTTATAGCAGCCGAATCCATAGGTCAACTTCAAAAGGACCTAGATGCTGCCAAAGAATCCCAATAGTATGCTGAATCACAACATCAAGCCGGTCTACGGGTTTTAAAACGAAGCCATGAGGAAACCAACAAGCTGAAGGTGGAGAACCAGCAACAAGCCAAGGAACTGGAGAGTTTAAAAGCTCAGCTGGCACAGGCTCTGGGAGATAACCAAAGATTGAAAAGCAGCATGTTCAGTAAGTGTCATTTAAGCATTGGGTGTACATGGCCATCCGTAATGCTTGAGTATAACAAATGTGCCATGCTTGATGCTAGGTGAGGGAGTCCTGGATTAGGGGGTGTCCGGATGGCCGGACTATGACCTTCGGCCGTACTCCCGGACTATGAAGATACAAGATTGAAGACTCCGTCCCGTGTCCGGATGGGACTTTCCTTGGCATGGAAGGAAGCTTGGCGATACGATATGAAGATCTCCCACCATTGTAACCGACTCTGTGTAACCCTAGCCCTCTCCGGTGTCTATATAAACCGGAGAGTTTTAGTCCGTAGGACGAAGAACAATCATACCATAGGCTAGCTTCTAGGGTTTAGCCTCTCTGATCTCGTGGTAGATACACTCTTGTACTATCCATATCATCAATATTAATCAAGAAGGAGTAGGGTTTTACCTCCATCGAGAGGGCCCGAACCTGGGTAAAAACACCGTGTCCCTTGTCTCCTGTTACCATCCGCCTAGACGCACAGTTCGGGACCCCCTACCCGAGATCCGCCGGTTTTGACACCGACATTGGTGCTTCCATTGAGAGTTCCTCTGTGTCATCACCGTCAGGAAGGATGCCGCACCCCGTCTTTAAAGACGGCGCTGTTGCTAAAGGAGCTTTGGCTGTCGGCCAAACTCTTCGGCTAGGTAGGTTTTTGATGACCGCCTGTTCGGCCGCCGCGCCGACGATGACCTCTCGGGCCATCTAAAGCAATCTCCACATCAGCTCGAAGCTCGCCGAGCAATTAGATCCGAAGGAGCTCTCTTCCCTGAACGAGCTCTTGGATCGCATTGCTGCCCTGGGAGTCGCTATAGATTACGGCCAGATTGGGCTTAAACCCGATCAGAGAGAGATCGACTCTCCCCAGGTCACCCACCACATTGAAGTGGTGGAAGAATAATGCAGCGAATCTTCGCCCGCCCTAAGGACCAGATGTGTCCAGATTCCCGACCCCTCCAAGCCGGACACCCGCGGAGGGGAGGATGTCGCCCAAGCCCTGAACTTAAAGTAAGGCAACAGGCCTGATTCATTGAATAATGTCCAAGAAACCAAGCTTCCGAATTTGGAAACTTCTTGGCCCCTGAATCTTATATCGGGCAAGGTTCCGGATTTAAATCCACCCGCCCACCCAACTATAAGGGATTTATCCCAAATACGGCAAGAGCCCGGGGAAACAGTACACCACTATTGGGCCAGATTCCTCCTGGTTATGAACAGGATAAAGGACTTCCGTGAGAAAGAAGCAATTTCATTCTTCTGTAACAACTGCACGGACAACGGAATCCTCAACGCCATAAGTCCACGCGAAATTACACGCTTTGCCGACTTGACATCCATAGTACGAAAGTACTGTGCGACAGAAAGCGTTCGGAAAACCGAAGATAAATTCTGGGACAATCCGGCCCTGAATACAACACGAGTCCGAAACAAAAGGGCGCATTATCGCCAGGCATCTGAGCCAAACATCAAAAAACAAAAACCCTCTATAGGGTATGGGACCGTACTGGTGGGATGGCTCAATGGACCCTGTAAAATCCATAGTTCAGGGGAAGTCACACCAACTCACAGCCTTAGAGCATGTTGGATACTCCGGCAAGTGGCCAGAAGTGGCGAGGAGCTTCTAACTCCAGAACCCGAAGAACACCTCCCCAGAAACGCCAGTACAGTGTCGACAGTCTTCGGGACCTTCGCATCAAACAATGCGAGGAAACGAACACTCCGCAACCTTACCGAAGTCTACCAAGTAGCAACAATAAACCCATGGAGTGACACGGCTATTACCTTTAATGCCAGTGACGAACCTAAATTCTGGACAGCCTGAGCACCAGCCGCATTGGTCCTCAGTCCGATAGTGGACGGCTTCCGACTTACAAAGGTACTCATGGACGGCGGCAGCGGACTTAACCTCATCTACGAGGAAACCTTGCGAAAAATGGAAATAGACTGGAGCCGCATTGAGCGAAGCAACACAACCTTTAGAGGAATAATACCAAGCCGGGAAGCGTGTTGTTCAGGAAAAATCACACTGGATGTGGTGTTCGGCACGCCGGATAATTACAGATCCGAGGAGGTCACATTCCAAGTGGCCCTGTTCAGCAGCGGATACCACGCTCTTTTAGGGCGAGAAGCATTTACAATTTTTCAAGCGATACCCCATTATGGGTACATGAAGCTCAAAATGCCTGGACCCAACAGAATCATCACTCTTGCAAGTGATCAGGACACAGAGCTCCGCGCCAAAAACAAGATAGCCGCACTGGCCCTGGAGGCATTATCCGAAGCCCTAGCGGCCGAGGAACTAATTGCGTTGCGCTCCATGGTGGATAGAGACGATGTGATACTATATAAGAGATCCAAGTCCACCTCTTTCAAACCAGCGGACGAAATAGTCAAATTCCAAGTCCATCCAACGGTCCCCACAAAAACGGCCTCCATCGGGGCACAACTAAAACCCGATGTAGACGCCGCACTCAGAGAATTCCTGCGAAAAAATTGGGACATTTTCGCCTGGCACCCTTCAGACATGCTAGGAATCCCATGCAGGCTGGCTGAGCACAGCCTGAACATCCTAAAAGGGTCTAAGCCCGTTAAGCAGACTCTACGGCGTTTCTCCGAACCCAAGAGACAAGCCATGGGAGAGGAGCCAGCAAAACTGCTGGAAGCCGGATTCATCAGAGATATAAAACATCCGGACTGGCTAGCAAACCTGGTGATGGTACCAAAGAAGGACAAATCTTGGCGTCTATGTGTCGATTTCAAAGACCTAAATAAGGCCTGCCCAAAGGATCCTTTCGCACTCCCCCGAATTGATCAAATCATCGACGCCACTACAGGACACGACTCATTGTGTTTCCTCGATGCATACTCTGGCTACCACCAAATCAAGATGGCAGAGTCACACCAAGCCGCAACGGAATTCATCACCCCATACGGCCCATTCTGCTTCAACACGATGCCCATCGGGCTCAAAAATGCCGGCGCAACATATCAGCGCATGATTCAGACATGTCTGGCCAACCAGATCGGCAAAACAGTTGAAGCGTACGTAGATGACGTGGTCGTCAAAACCAAACACGTCGATACTCTAGTAGACGACTTGAGGCTCACGTTCGACAATCTCCGAACATATGACATTAAGCTCAACCCAGACAAATGCGTTTTCGGCGTACCAGCCGGAAAGCTCTTGGGCTTCATCGTATCCGGTAGAGGAATTGAAGCAAACCCAGCCAAGATCCGAGCTCTGTCACAATTGGATACCCCAAAAGACCTCAAACAAATACAAAAATTGACAGGATGCATGGCGGCTCTAAGCCGCTTTATCTCCCGCTTAGGAGAAAAGGCATTACCCCTCTATCGCCTCCTGCGGCGCACCGAACACTTTGAGTGGACGGATGCCGCCACAGCCGAACTCGAAGAAGTAAAAGCCATACTAGCAACAAATCCGGTCCTGGCCGCGCCCAACACGGGCGAACCAATGCTGTTATACATCGCGGCAACCCATCAAGTTGTAAGCGCGGTGCTCGTCGTCGAACGAGAAACGGACGGACACAAGTCCCCTCTCCAAAAACCAGTTTACTACGTGTCTACTGTCCTAACTCCATGCAAGTCACGGTACCCGCATTATCAAAAGATAGCATACGCGGTGTTCATGGCATCCCGGAAGCTGCGACACTATTTTCAAGAGTGTTCAATAACAGTGGCATCCGAAGTACCTCTTAATGATATTATAAACAACCGCGACACAATGGGCCGGATTGCCAAATGGGCCATCGTGCTCCTCCCGTTCGACATAACTTACAAGCCAAGGAGAGCTATTAAGTCACAGGTTTTGGCCGACTTCATCGCCGAATGGACCGAAGCCGAGCTCCCTAAAGAGTACGGCGCATACTCCAACTGGATCATGCACTTTGACGGCTCCAAAATGTTGGCCGGCCTGGGGGCTGGCGTCGTTCTGACGTCCCCAACCGGAGATACAATCCAATATGTACTTTAGATAAAGTACACGGATTCCAACAACACAGTCAAATACGAGGCCCTTTTACATGGTCTCCGAATGGCAGTCTCCATGGGCATTCAGTGCCTAGAGGTCCGTGGGGATTCAAACCTCGCAATATCCCAAATAAATGGAGACTTTGACGCCAAGGATCCGAAAATGACAGCTTACCGCAACGCCATCTTAAAGATGTCAGCTCGATTTGAGGGGCTCGAATTTCATCACATAGCCCAGGAGAATAACTAGGCAACAGACGTGTTGGCACGCATTGGCGCCAAGCGCGATGCCGTCCCTCCCAGCATCTTCCTAGAGAGGATGTTCAAGCCATCCGTATCATGGGAGGGAGAGTCCAGAAACAATATCCCAGACACAACCACACTGCCCCTCACCGAACACTCTGACACAGTTGGTGGCTCCGCCAACGAAACAACGCCGTCAGCCCACACAATAATGGCAGTCATTGCCCCGTGGACAGAACCATTCCTAGCCTACCTAACTAGGCAGGAACTCCCCGAGGACCAAAACGAGGCCCGCTGCATAGTGCGGCGATCTAAAGCCTACAAAGTCCACGAGGGAGAGCTTTATAAGAAAAGCACAATCGGAGTCCTTCAAAGGTGTATCTCTGAAGAGGAAGGGTGAGACCTTCTGGCTGAAATTCATGCCGGACTCAACGGGCACCACACCGCAGCCAGGGCCCTTGTAAGGAAGGCCTTCCGTACCAGATTTTATTGGCCAACGGCCCGGGCAGACGCTCAGGACTTAGTGCAGCGATGCGTTGGTTGCCAGTTATTCGCCAACCAAAGCCACATGCCGCCTACCGCCCTACAAACTATACCCATTACCTGGCCTTTTGCGGTCTGGGGCTTGACATGGTTGGACCCCTTAAAGGAGGAACCCACAAGCAAAATATCTACTGGTCATGGTGGACAAATTCACCAAATGGATAGAGGCCAAGCTTGTAAAGACGGCCGAATCCGGACCGGTGATAGACTTCATATCCAGGGTCGTACACCGTTACGGCGTCCCCCACAGCATCATAACTGATAATGGCACAAACTTCACAGCCGATGAAGTTAAACTCCGGTGCAAAAACATGGGCATTAAGCTCGACTACGCTTCAGTCTATCACCCTCAAACCAATGGTCAAGTCGAGCAAGCCAACAGTCTCATTATGAGCGGCATCAAACCCAGACTAGTGCGATCCCTCAAGGAATCTAACACACACTGGGTAGAGGAGCTTGACTCCGTACTCTGGGGGCTGCGGACCACGCTGAATCGCACTACCATATTCACACCATTTTTTATGTATACGGCGCAGAGGCAGTACTGCCATGCGACATAATTCATGACTCATCTCGAGTGCGCATGTACGAAGAAAGAGAAGCTGAGCTCGATCGGCAGGATAGCTTGGATGCATTGGAGGAGGAGCGCGACGTGGCAAAAGCTCGTTCCGCATTCTATCAACAACAGGCTCGAAGATATCAAAGCAGAGAAGTACGGGCCAAAACTTATAACATTGGCGAACTAGTTCTACGCCTGTCGGACAAGAAAAAGGACAAACTAAAGCCCAAATGGGAGGGTCCCTTCATAATCGACCAAGTACTGATCGGTGGAGCATACCGTCTTCGAAACGCATCGGACAACCGACTCGAGCCGAACCCATGGAACGCAACATGCCTACGAAGATTCTACGCCTAGCGCCGGACTCCGTGTTCGTCTCCTTCGTCTGTCCCGTTTTTATTTTTATTTTTATTTTTTCACATTAGCTGTCCGGGATTTCATTCCTTCTCCCCACCTTTTTTCTCCCAAGCCCTTAGGGGCTTGCATGTGCATTGTTCGCACATACCTGACGCGCCACCCGCGCTCATCATACCTGGGGGCTTCTTTATCAGAAGTTTATATAAAACGGGCCTCATGCCCAAAACATGTGTGACACTTCCTCATGAACCTTTTATACACCATTATATGCATCGATATGACTTCAGTTTTGGCCAAGCTGGGTTGCCTGGCTCCTGTGCTTACCCCTACGTTCATGTTCGTTCGGCTAGGTGGTAAAGGGAGCATCTCTGCGATTGTTACTGCCGGGTCAGCCGTTTGTGTACCTCAGACTGGGTGAAGCCAAAAGCTAGTGTTCTTAAGGGAATATTCGGTCGGTGAACTAAAAGATGATCTTTCGTGTTTATTTATCTGCCCCCAGATGCTTTTCTGCTGTTTTTAGCAGTTCGGACATGCACTTTAGGGCATGCCTCCCAGGGAAAGGAACCCCTAACGGAACTATTCTCAAATGGGAGGGTCCCTTCATAATCGACCAAGTACTGATCGGTGGAGCGTACCGTCTGTGAAACGCATCGGACAACCGACTCGAGCCGAACCCATGGAACGCAACATGCCTACGAAGATTCTACGCCTAGCGCCGGACTCCGTGTTCGTCTCCTTCGTCTGTCCCGTTTTTATTTTTATTTTTATTTTTTCACATTAGCTGTCCGGGATTTCATTCCTTCTCCCCACCTTTTTTCTCCCAAGCCCTTAGGGGCTTGCATGTGCATTGTTCGCACATACCTGACGCGCCACCCGCGCTCATCATACCTGGGGGCTTCTTTATCAGAAGTTTATATAAAACGGGCCTCATGCCCAAAACATGTGTGACACTTCCTCATGAACCTTTTATACACCATTATATGCATCGATATGACTTCAGTTTTGGCCAAGCTGGGTTGCCTGGCTCCTGTGCTTACCCCTACGTTCATGTTCGTTCGGCTAGGTGGTAAAGGGAGCATCTCTGCGATTGTTACTGCCGGGTCAGCCGTTTGTGTACCTCAGACTGGGTGAAGCCAAAAGCTAGTGTTCTTAAGGGAATATTCGGTCGGTGAACTAAAAGATGATCTTTCGTGTTTATTTATCTGCCCCCAGATGCTTTTCTGCTGTTTTTAGCAGTTCGGACATGCACTTTAGGGCATGCCTCCTAGGGAAAGGAACCCCTAACGGAACTATTCTCCCTGGAAGATGTTTCTTACTAACCATGTAATATAACATAACTAGTTGGGCACTTGTCTGCTAAAGCAATTATGACCCCTACGCCTTGTCTCCATGCATGCCCCGGTTCTTACATAATCGAGAGGGTATTCGGACACACTCCGGACTATAGGGTCCAGAGGTCGAAGCGAAAAGGTCCGCAATGACAAACAATCTACAATCCGGCTAGAAGGCATTTTTCATGTCATTTTAAATTACAGAGTCAATCCGACTCGGTATATTCTTCTTCAATACCATCCAACAGGCGTTCTAATTTACAGCCCTGTTGGGAATACTTTGCAGCCAACTCTTCCTGGCCATATACTAAGCTGACAGGGATCTCCTTTCCATCAGGACCCATAGGGCCGACCTCGGCCATGTGGTTTGGGTCAGCCTTCGTGTACCGAGTCTTCACCATGGCCCAGGCCTCCCTGGCACCTTGACGGCAGGACGATATCTTCCACAACCGGAAGCGCTCCCGTACTCCCTCCAGCTTCTTTGTAATCTCCCCAAGGCCTTCGGGCATGGAGAGGGATGGCCACATAGCCTGAATGATGCTCTGCATTGCCTGCCGAACTCGTTCGTGCTGTTGCAACAGCTCGGGAAGAAGGTCTCCCGTTGAACCGGGCATTTCCTCCGCAGGACGACCTGTCAGCAGACCTACAGACATAGCTCTGTCAATCGACTTCCTCGCCGAATTCTTTTTTCGAAGATTCGTTCAAGCACTTACTAAAAATGCCGCGTCGAAGTCGCCGATTCTCCTTTACGGAAGCAGATAGCTGAATACAAACATCCTTTAGTTCCTCGCCCAACTAGGTATTGGCGTCTTGAAGTCTGTTCTTCTCTTGCCCCATCCTCGTCAGCACGCTCTCGCCAGCCTTTAGTTGGTGTAGGAGTTGTTGCTTGTCCGGATTTATACTGGCCCCATCTGCACTATTATCGTCAGGGTTACACACCTGCCGAACTTCATAGCGGAATTATCTTTCAAAGCATATATTACCTGAGGGCGTCCCCTTGGCATTTTCTGAAGTGGCAGTGCGGCCTCAAGTTGGGCCTTGCACTTTTCAAGCTCCTGGGACAGTTGCATATTCTTCTTTGTAAGACACTGCATGGCACAAGATCCTTAAAATAGTTATCTTCACTGTTTCAAGTCTCAGGGGTTACTGACATATATAACCTTCAATTTTACTCACCTGTATGTCTTTTACATACTGCTCTGTGGCTCTGGCTAGACCATTTTGAGCGGCACGGAGCTACGCATCTCCTGTATTAAAGGCGTCCAACGCCTCTGGGGAAAAACATGCGTCACGAAGAACAGTCCGGCGATGCCTGTGGTTCAGGGCACTCTCCACCTCTGAATTGGTGGCAGATAGCCCGTCGGCGTCCTCTGTCGGAGGAGCGCCCGAGGCGCGCCCCGTGTCCGTCTCTGCTTCCGGACCCGACCTTGAACCTTGGCCGGCGGATATAGTCCGGCGGGCTCTCTTCTTTCTAAGAAAATCGTGAGCGTTAGTAAGACTCAAGGGCATAAACCCTAGGCGTTAAATTTGCACGCCGTACCGTTGCGCCGGAATCTCGATCTGGTCCACACTTCTTTTTGGCCTGCCTGGCTTCAGCGGCCCTTGTTGGCTGCCCACCGCGGGCTCGGCCTTCCGCCTCAAGGATTTACCCTGCGAAACGAAACACTATTAGTTCACGGCATGAAGGATAAAGCATGGATAGATCTCCTTGAGAATACTGGGACTTCGGTCTCGGTTGCCTTTGAGGCTGGAAGTAGTCCAGGATAGTCGGCCGTAATGTCCACTAAGGCATTGTCCTTGCTCAATTGATGAAACACCCCATCGATTAGCTCCACACATAAGTCCGGGTCCTCTTGGGAGTCCGGATCGAGGGACTGTTCCGGGTCCTCGGGTTGTGGAGGAGGGCTGCTTATCTCCTTCACAGTCTGGCGCAGCTCCTGCGTTTAACATTGCTAGACTAAATACTCAACTACGGGAATTTCAAAAGCAGGTAGGCAAGTGAAAGTGTTCGCTCACCCAACTTGGTGGATTGTACATGGAGAATCCGCCCTCCGGGTTGGCACGGAGGAATTCTTCTTCTTCTCCCTTGTACAAAGCGAATAAGATCCTCGTTAAAGTGGAGGCCGAATCTGGCCCCTTACAACCGCACCGGGTGGCGTCGTCCTCCCTGTTGAAATCCCACATGGGGTGGCCTCTGTATTGAAGCGGCTGCACCCCTCGCGTAATGCATATGGCCATGACCTTGATCATGGTCAGTCCGGAATGAGCCAACAACCTTACCCGGTTCATCAGGTAAAGGACGTCCCTGTCAGTTTCCCTCTGAGGATTCCGCGGGCGCCAACTCTGGCGCTTCTTCAATGGAGCATTATTGAACTCAGGGAGGCCGATCTGTATAGGGTCCGGCAGGGGGACGTCATCTATATAGAACCACTCCGAGGACCAGTCCTCGGACGTCCTCTTTGGGGTACCGAATAGATATCCGGTCCCAGCGATGCGCCATAGTTCGGCTTTGCCCACTTGATAAATAGACCCCTCCTGAGAACGAGGCACGAGGAAAAACAACCTCTTCCACAGCGCGAAATGGGCCTCAACGCCCAAGAACAGCTTGCAGAGGGCCACGAAGCCCACAATGTGCAGAAGGGAGGCGGGCGTGAGGTTGTGTAGCTGGAGGCCGTAGAACTCCAGCAACCCTCGGAGAAACGGATGAATTGGAAATCCGAGTCCTCTCATCAAATAAGGGACTAGGCATACCCGATCTCCTTGAGAGGGATTGGGGACGCTCTCCGCCTGCTCTCCGCCGCTATATGTAGCAATCCCGGCTCGAACTGGGACCATATATGCTGGGGGGAGAAGCCCCTTGGACTGAAGCACTACTAACTCGCTATGCGGGGCAGAACACCGCCCCCAATCTCCAGGCCGAGGGCTGAAGAGGCGAGAGGAGGAGCTGCACCGACCGGCCATGGTGGAATGGATCCCTTTCGAAGGCACTCTGATGAAGGCTCGCGGAGGGAAGATGGTGTGAATTGGATCTAAATCCCCGTCTCTTTTATGGGCGGTTCATTAACGCAACGGGGGGGGGGGGGTAAATGAAAAAATCCCCTGGCTTTTTGCATTCGTTTGACATGTGGAAGATGGTCATTATGGGGCACAGAAGCCAAGGAGGGCAGCACGCACTAGAAGCCGGACACTATTCGACGGGTACAGGGAATTTGAAGAAGAACCCGCCTTGCAATGCCAAAGACAACTTGCGCGCCGGACTCGTCGTCATTGAAGCCTGGTTCAGGGGCTACTGAGGGAGTCCTGGATTAGGGGGTGTCCGGATGGCCGGACTATGACCTTCAGCCGGACTCCCGGACTATGAAGATACAAGATTGAAGACTCCGTCCCGTGTCCAGATGGGACTTTCCTTGGCGTGGAAGGCAAGATTGGCGATACGATATGAAGATCTCCCCCCATTGTAACCAACTCTGTGTAACCCTAGCCCTCTCCGGTGTCTATATAAACCGAAGAGTTTTAGTCCGTAGGACGAAGACCAATCATACCATAGGTTAGCTTCTAGGGTTTAGCCTCTCTGATCTCGTGGTAGATCCACTCTTGTACTACCCATATCATCAATATTAATCAAGCAAGAGTAGGGTTTTACCTCCATCGAGAGGGCCCGAACCTTGGTAAAAACACCGTGTCCCTTGTCTCCTGTTACCATACGCCTAGAAGCACAGTTCGGGACCCCCTACCCGAGATCCGCCGGTTTTGACGCCGACACTAGGTCTCCTGACTGGTCGGCCCAAAGAAGAGGTCAATTCCTTTGGCGGAGATCTTTTAAAAGAATTGTCTATGATTCATGAGATAGCTCAGAGAGCTATGAAGAATATGGTCAAGGAACTATGGCCGACCGAAGCGGCACTGGACGATATGGCCAAACTAGCGAATCGCTTTAAGGGAGCTCAGCGACGGCTTGAATTATGGAAAATATCATCTTGTCGGGAAGGGGCGAGAGAATCCTGGGCCATGGTGAAGACCCAATTCAGGAAACTTGAGCCGGAGCATATGGCTCATGTTGGACCAGTAGGGCCAAGCAGACAGGAAATACATCTTCACTTGGTCTATGACCAAGTGATGCGTGTGAAACGTCTCCAACGTATCTATAATTTTTGATTGTTCCATGCTATTATATTACCCCTTTTGGATATTTATGGGCTTTATTTTACACATTTATATAATTTTTGGGACTAACCTACTAACTGGAGGCCCAGCTCGTATTGTTTTTTTTGCCTATTTCAGTATTTCGAAGAAAAGGAATATCAAACGGAGTCCAAACGGAATGAAACCTTTGGGAGCGTGATTTTTGGAATGAACGTGATCCAGAGGACTTGGAGTGCAAGCCAAGAAGCAGCTGAGGCGGCCACGAGATAGGAGGGCATGCCTACCCCCTCTGGGTGCCCCCCTATCTTGTGGGCCCCTCGGGTGGCCACCGACGTACTTCTTCCTCCTATATATACCTACATACCCTGAAAACATCCAGGGAGCCAACGAAACACAATTTCCACCACCGTAACCTTCTATATCCGCAAGATCCCATCTTGGAGCCTTCGCCGGCGCTCCACCGGAGGGGGAATCGACCACGGAGGGCTTCTACATCAACACCATAGCCCATCCGATGAGTTGTGAGTAGTTTACCATAGACCTTCGGGTCCATAGTCATTAGCTAGATGGCTTCTTCTCTCTTTTTGGATCTCAATATAATGTTCTCCCCCTCTCTTGTGGAGATCTATTCGATGTAAACTCTTTTTGCGGTGTGTTTGTCGAGATCCGATGAATTGTGGGTTTATGATCAAGTTTATCTATGAGAAATATTTGAATCTCCTCTGAATTCTTTTATGTATGATTGAGTTATATTTGCAAGTCTCTTTGAATTATCAGTTTGGTTTGGCCTACTAGATTGATCTTTCTTGCCATGGGAGAAGTGCTTAGCTTTGGGTTGAATCTTGCGGTGTCCTTTCCCAGTGACAGCAGGGGCAGCAAGGCACGTATTGTATTGTTGCCATCGAGGATAAAAAGATGGGGTTTATATCATATTACTTGAGTTTATCCCTCTAAATCATGTCATCTTTCTTAATACGTTACTCTGTTTGTTATGAACTTAATACTTTAGATGCAGGCAGGAGTCAGTCGATGTGTGGAGTAATAGTAGTAGATGCAGGCAGGAGTCGGTCTACTTGTTGCGGACGTGATGCCTATATACATGATCATGCCTAGATAATCTCATAATTATTCACTTTTCTATCAATTGCTCGGCAGTAATTTGTTCAGCCACCGTATGCTATCTTGAGAGAAGCCACTAGTGAAACCTATGCCCCCCGGGTCTATCTTTTATCATATAAGTTTTCAATCTACTTTTATTTGCATCTTTAATTTTTGCATCTATATTATAAAATACCAAAAATATATTTATCTTATCATATTATCTCTACCAGATCTCACTTTCACAAGTGGCCGTGAAGGGATTGACTACCCCTTTATTGCATTGGTTGCGAGTTCTTTGTTTGTTTGTGTAGGTGCGTGGGACTTTTGAGGAGCCTCCTACTGGATTGATACCTTGGTTCTCAAAAACTAAGGGAAATACTTACGCTACTATTGCTGCATCACCCTTTCCTCTTCAAGGAAAACCAATGCAAGCTTAAGACGTAGCAAGAAGGATTTATAGCGCCGTTGCCGGGTAGGTCTTCGCTCAAGTCAAGACATACCATGTACCCATCAGAAATCCATCTCCCTCGCATTTACATTATTTGCCATTTGCCTCTCTTTTTCCTCTCCCCCACTTCAGCCTTGCCGCTCTATTTTCCCTCTCTTTCCCAATCTTCTCCTCCTCTTTTTCCTCGCTTTTGTTTGCTGTTATGTCTAAAATTGGGGAGATTATCGTCAATATGGACAACCATGATAACATGGAAAATTCTGATGCGTCGGCTGAAGAACCCCCTATCTTGCATACTAAAAAGTTTTGAATCGGTAGTGGTAACATTATTGGAAAAGGTGTTATTCAAGATTCCTTTACTTGTGCTGGTGCTTTACCTTCCATGGGTGGTTCTATTCTTCATAGAACTAGTAGTCTTGCGGATGCTATCGCTATGCTTGTAGTCGAACTTGAAAGACAATTTATGCATATGCATCCTTGCATGCAAAGAATTTTCCTAGAATTTTCCAATATTGAGCATTCTTCCGTTAAGCGCGCTGTTACCATCTTTTTGGCTCATGAGTTTAGATTTATAATAAGAGAGGCCAAAGAAATCTTTGCGCACTATAGGGTGGACGCCGGTCGTCCTCCCATAGAGGCGGTCCTCTTTGATCAAGAGGAAATTAGGCGTTTTCAATCTTCGAACTATGTTGCTTTCAATGAAAACCTTAGAAAAAAAGGTTCCTACAAATGTCTTGGTTGATAGAATTTCCGAACTTAATAATGATTTTGCCCTTTGAAATAATGAGCTAGGATACTCTATTGAGTATAGGCTCACGATATTTTGCCAAAAGAATGCTTTTAGTGACGAATTAGTTGTGCATTACGAAGGGCCAAAGGAGGAACCCGTTCCTCCTGAGATTGATCTTGGGGACTTTTGTCCCGCTAAATTTAGCCCTTTTGATTAATTTTTCTTGCCTCAAAGAGAACTTTCTGCCGAACGTAGAGAATATCAGATGATTTTTCAAGATCTATCTTATTATTATGGCACTACTTAGATCTATCTTCGCTTTTATGCCTAGCTAGGGGCGTTAAACGATAGCGCTAGTTGGGAGGCAACCCAATTTTATTTATGTTTTTTGTTTTTGTTTCTGTTTAGTAATAAATTTTGCATCTATCTTCTGTTTAGGTGTGTTTTTATGTTTTAATTAGTGTTTGTGCCAAGTAGAACCTATAGGATAACCTATGATGATAGTTGATTTGATTCTGCTGAAAAACAGAAACGTTGCGCGCACGAAATTAGTTTTGTTAAATCACATAAACGTGATTTTGCGTTGATTATTTTTGTTGATGATCAATAGACAAATTTTCCAGGACTTCCTATTTTGGTAGGACTTTTAGAGTTCCATAAGTTTGCGTTAGTTACAGATTGCTACAGA
The DNA here is from genome assembly GCF_002162155.2 of Triticum dicoccoides. Classification (NCBI taxonomy): domain Eukaryota; kingdom Viridiplantae; phylum Streptophyta; class Magnoliopsida; order Poales; family Poaceae; genus Triticum; species Triticum dicoccoides. The sequence continues at coordinate 162,948,121 of NC_041387.1, read as the reverse complement.
CTGTTCTGTTTTTTTACAGATTCTGTTTTTCGTGTGTTGTTTGCTTATTTTGATGCATTTATGGCTAGTAAAATAGTTTATAAACCATAGAGAAGTTTGAATACAGTAGGTTTAACACCAAAATAAATAAAGAATGAGTTCATTACAGTACCTTATGTGGTGGTTTTGTTTTCTTTCACTAACGGAGCTTATAAGATTTCCTGTTGAGTTTTGTGTTGTAAAGTTTTCAAGTTTTGGGTAAAGCTTTGATGGACTATGGAATAAGGAGTGACAAGAGCCTAAGCTTGGGGATGCCCATGGCACCCCAAGATATTCAAGAATAGTCAAAAGCCTAAGATTGGGGATGCCCCGGGAAGGCATCCCCTCTTTCGTCTTCGTTCATTGGTAACTTTACTTGGAGCTATATTTTTATTCGCCACATGATATGTGTTTTGCTTGGAGCGTCGTGTATTATATTGGTCTTTGCTTTTTAGTTTACCACAATCATCCTTGCTGTACACACCTTTTGGAAGAAGCCCACTTGATTAGAATTTGCTAGAATACTCTATGTGCTTCACTTATATCTTTTGAGCTTGATAGTTTTTGCTCTAGTGCTTCACTTATATCTTTTAGAGCACGGCGGTGGATTAATTTTGGAGAAATTGCTAGTCTCTCATGCTTCACTTATATTATTTTGAGAGTCTTTTAGAACAGCATGGTTTTTTGCTTTGGTTACAAATTTGGTCCTAGAATGATGAGCATCCAAGGTGGGTATAATAAAAACTATCATATGAAGTGAATTGGATGCTATGATTAATTTGATGCTTGATAATTGTTTTGATATAAAGGTAGTAATGTTTGGGTCATGCTAGTGGGTAATTATGAAATTGAGAAATACTGTTTTGAAGTTGGCAAGTCCCGTAGCATGCATGTATGGTAAAAGTTGTGTGACAAATTTATTGCATGAGGTGCTCTTTTGATTGTCCTTCTTATGAGTGGAGGTCGGGATCGCGCGATGGTTAACTCCTACCAACCCTTCCCCTAGGAGCATGCATAGTAGTACTTTGCTTCGAGGGCAAGTAGACTTTTGCAATAAGTATATGACACTACTAGAGAAAAGCTTACTAGTGGCGCTGATTTTTTACATACCAGTAGCGCGGGCACCCGCGCTACTGCTAGGGTGCTACAGCTATTATTTAATAGTAGCGCGTTTCTAAACAAGCGCTGCAGCTAAAATACTTATTAGTAGCACCGCTTTCTCCACCAATGCTACTAATATCATCACGTAGTAGTAGCGCCCTATTTTCTCCCCACGCTACAACTAGGCAAATAGAAATAAAAAATAAAAAAAGCAGTCAGGTGCAATATTCATGGAATCAAGACAAGTCCAGTGCAAATAAACTAAGTTCATAGAACCATCTCACAAACATTAACGACAGTACCACATTTAATATAATCACACAATCTCACAAACTCATATAGTAGTCAACAATGCATAGATAGATCATAGTTGGTAGTCATACTAGCATATATATGGTTCAACAGCCACACACATGCATATGTAGTTCTAGAGGATGTCGATGACGACCATCATCCTCAAGCCTGGGCGGTGGGTGTTCCTGATAGTAATTAGGATTGCCTGTCCAACATGAAGATTCTTGCTGACGAGGAAGCTCTTCCACCCAACCGAGTTGAAGTGTGTGCGACCGTCCGTGTCCACGCCGTACGCACAAGTGGTGACGGAGCCCCTTGCGATAAGGCGTATTCCAGCAGAGCCTTCTTCATCAGGCTTGATACCACAACTCTCAGATAGGCTCTTTCGCAATTTCTGAATAAGAAAAACATATCAATTAATAAGTAGCCTCACATGTTCTACACGAAGAATATATATCATCGGACTCTACACTAAGTATATATATCATCGGACTCTACACTAAGTATAACAATAAAGCATATAAGATTCACTAAGCATATAAGATTCACTAAGCATATATATCATCGGACTCTACACTAAGTATAACAATAAATCATATAATATTCACTAAGCACATAAGATTCACTAAGCATATAAGATTGACTAAGCATATATATCATTGGACTCTACACTAAGTATAACAATAAAGCATATAAGATTCACTAAGCATATAAGATTCACTAAGCATATATATCATCGGACTCTACACTAAGTATAACAATAAAGCATATAAGATTCACTAAGCATATATATCATCGGACTCTACACTAAGTATAACAATAAAGCATATCATCAAATTACTCTAAAAACTACAGTAAATGCAATATACCATGATATGCCGATCAACCATGGTACTTGTCAGGCGGGCCACGAATGGCACCTCGACAAATTCAGCACGTGGCGGAATGATGTCCCATAGGTTGAACACCTCCTCCTCGCTCAGCTTCATTCTTTGAGCTACGATGGAATCACCGAGTGGGTCGTAATCATCCTCATCATCCTCATCATCCTCATAATCTTCTGCTTTGTTGACATAAATCACGGCCATCTTGGGTCTTTCAGCTCTGAAGGAGAAGCTGATCAACTCACCACCGGTGATACGCATGTTGTCGATGAAACGGACCCATCCATCTCCTCCCACCGCGTCATCTTTCATCCTTTCTCGATCTCCATAGTGTAGGGCCCCCCAGGAGCCTCAAAGGTCACAGAGTCTCCAGTCAGATTGTTGAATTCTGACCTCACATTGCATGGGACGATCTGTGTACAAAAAGCAAAATGATATATACACGATGCATTAATGCCAATAAAACTAAAAACAAAATAGTAGTTACTAGTTTCATATAATTTATTACCGCCGCATGAAGAAAACTAGACTCGAAGTAGATGCCAAACAGCGTGCCAGTTGCAAGGCTGCTGGCGCACCTTGACTTGCACCATCGACATGGTGGTGGTGGTGGTGGCGCCATTTCCCTAAAGCAATATGATTAAAGGATTAACGATCCAAAAAGTAAACATAAAGTTTTCATAGCTAGAGTTCACATGGCAAGCAAAATAACAACTAAAAAGTAAACATAAAGTTCAGTCTAGGGGAACACTTTATCTATTCCCACATCCAAAAGTTGAACCAGCTTAGAATCTTCCAGAACACAATCAGTAAACATCCATTCCATCTTTGGCATCAGATGCACAATAATTAAAACTATAAAAGGCAAACACCCCCCTTTTCGATCAGATACAACTCTCTGTCTATCTGTGTTTTCTTTTTCTGAAATTTACCAAAAATGGGCTCACTAACAGCATCATAACAACTTGGAAATTTGAGCATCACCACATACAGATACTCTCTTCAACCTGAAAGAGTATTGAATCAAGCATTGATTTTTCCATGAAACCACATAACAGTGAGGGCTTCTTGGTCATATCTTTATATGCATCAACAAAGAAGCTAGTGGTAGTAGCCAAGAATTGAAACCCTCAATCGTTGCTATCATATTAGAGCTAAAAAATGCTCACAATTCTACGGTCGAGCACTATGGTTGTTCCAGCGAAGGAATGACAAGTAGTTACAAGTACTACATCAATGATCCTAAATGTCGGAAACAATAGTCAGTATCGTGACAACGTGATACGATGGGACGCTCCCGTCCTCGGCCAATCACGTTAGCTAGCTTAGCTGCTAGCTCCCGCCAGCACACCATCTTCAGGATGAGCGCGCTAGCCCTGGAAGATGCGGTTTGCCCACTCAATTGTGTACTGCGAAATCACGCCCTAGACGACACCAGGGATCTAGGAGCGTATCTCGAAAGCTCCCATGGCACCATTTCAGAAGGGGAGCCGATCCTACGACCACCATCAACAAACTTGTCGTGTGGAGGCATTCACGCAACCACAGACGATGGATAATCATTCCCATTGCAGAAGCCTATCATCTACACGAAACGGCACATGGCAACCGACCCCGCCCGTGGCTCCTCTCTGGAAAAGGCACAACATGGACGCCCCCTCTCTAAACCCTAGAACACTAGGCACCGCCGCCACCACCACTCCTCCAGGGGCAGCAACCAAGAATTGAAACCCAATTAAGTTTCAATTATATGTGCTAAAAGCCTCTACTTCTCTAGCTACTTCTCTCTACTCTCTCCTAAGTTTCGGTGAGCAACAAAAAGCCTCTACTTCGCTCACCTAACCCCTCTCTCTACTCTCTCCCCAATCACGGGAGGAGCATGTCACATTGAAGCGCGGAGTAACCGTGCAATCCATAAATCCCAAAACATAGCGAGCCGCAACGACAAATCGATTGGAGCCAAGCTAGTGTGGCGCGCGTAGGGAGGAGGAGATCGAGGGGGACTTATGGGGTTGGAGCGTCGGAGGAGGCGAGAGGCGACCGCGCGTGGTGGCGGCGCACGGCACCATCTTGGGGGTGAGGCGGCCGGGGACGAACCCTAACCGCGGCGGCGTCGTTGGGCGGAGGGGATCGATTGTGAGAGTGAGGGGGTGCGGGGGCGCTCGGGCCGGTTTTCTTCTGCTCTAGTAGTGGCACTGGTTAGAGGCCGGCGCTACTGCTATGCCCACCAACTATAGTTCCCATTGAAAACAAACACTACAGCTAAGTGGGCTACTGTATTTGCCCAGCGGCCCATGTAACAGTAGCGTGGCCCAAGCAAACAAACGCTGCTGTTATATATTAGTAATAGCGTGTTTTCTGCCCAGCGCTACTGGTAAATACTAGTAGCGTGGGGTCATAAAAAGGTGCTACTGCTAAACTTCTATTTATAAGCATTTTCCTAGTAGTGTGAGTTCTTTATGACTAATGTGAGTCCATGGATATACGCACACTCATCCTTCCAATTGCTAGCCTCTATTATACCGCGCAACTTTCGCCGGTATCATGCACCCATTATTTACCTTCCTCAAAACAGCCACCATACCTACCTATTATGGCATTTCCATAGCCATTCCGAGATATTTTGCCATGCAACTTTCCACCATTCCGTTTATTATGACACGTTTTATCATTGTCATAATGCTCTTTGCATGATCATGTAGTTGACATCGTATTTGTGGCAAGGCCACCTTCATAATTTTCATACATGTCGCTCTTGATTCATTGCATATCCCGGTACACCGCCGAAGGCATTCATATAGAGTCATATCTTGTTCTAGCTTTGAGTTGTAATTCTTGAGTTGTAAATCAATAAAAGTGTGATGATCTTCATTATTAGAGCATTGTCTCAGTGAAGAAAGGATGATGAAGACTATGATTCCCCCACAAGTCGGGACGAGACTTCAGACTTTAAAAAAAAAGAGAAAGGCCAAAAAAAGGCCAAAGAAAAAAAAAGAAAAAAAAGAAAGAAAAAAAGGAAAAAAAAATAAAATGAGAGAAAAAGAGAGAAGGGACAATGCTACTATCTCTTTTTCCACACTTGTGCTTCAAAGTAGCACCATTGTCTTCATGATAGAGAGTCTCCTATGTTGTCACTTTCATATACTAAGTGGGAATTTTTTCATTATAGAACTTGGCTTGTATATTCCAATGATGGGCTTCCTCAAAATGCCCTAGGTCTTCGTGAGCAAGCAAGTTGTATGCACACCCACTTAGTTTCTTTTTGAGCTTTCATATATTTAGAGCTCTAGTGCATCCGTTGCATGGCAATCCCTACTCACTCACATTGATATCTATTGATGGGCATATCCATAGCCCGTTGATACGCCTAGTTGATGTGAGACTATCTTCTCCCTGTTTTTGTCCTCACAACCACCACCTTATACCACCATAGTGCTATGTCCATGGCTTGCGCTCATGTATTGCGTAAGAGTTGAAAAAGCTGAAGCGCGTTAAAAAGTATGAACCAATTGCTTGGCTAAAACTGGGGTTGTGCATGATGGGAGTATTTTGTGTAATGAAAATGAAGCATGGCCTAACTATATGATTTTGTAGGGATAAGCTTTCTTTGGCTATGCTATTTTGATAGGACATGATTATTTGTTAGTATGCTTCGAAGCATTATTTTTATGTTTTATAAGCTTTTATCTTGAATCATTTGGATCTGAACATTCATGCCACAATGAATAAAATTACATTGAGAATTATGCTAGGTAGAATTCCACATCAAAAATTCTGTTTTTATCATTTACCTACTCGAGGATGAGCAGGAATTAAGCTTGGGGATGCTTGATACGTCTCCAACGTATCTATAATTTTTGATTGTTCCATGCTATTATATTACCCCTTTTGTATATTTATGGGTTTTATTTTACACATTTATATCATTTTTGGGACTAACCTACTAACTGGAGGCCCAACCCGTATTGCTATTTTTTTGCCTATTTCAGTATTTCGAAGAAAAGGAATATCAAATAGAGTTCAAACGGAATCAAACCTTCGGGAGCGTGATTTTTGGAACGAACATGATCCAGAGGAATTGAAGTGCAAGCCAAGAAGCAGCCGAGGTGGCCACGAGATAGGAGGGCGCGCCCACCCCCTCTGGGCGGCCCCCTATCTTGTGGGCCCCTCGGGCGGCCACCGACGTACTTCTTCCTCCTATATATACCTACATACCTCGAAAACATCCAGGGAGCCAACGAAACACAATTTCCACCACCGTAACCTTGTGTATCCGCGAGATCCCATCTTGGAGCCTTCGCCGGCGCTCCACCGGAGGGGGAATCGACCATGGAGGGCTTCTACATCAACACCATAGCCCCTCCGATGAGTTGTGAGTAGTTTACCACAGACCTTCGGGTCCATAGTTATTAGCTAGATGGCTTCTTCTCTCTTTTTGGATCTCAATACAATGTTCTCCCCCTCTCTTGTGGAGATCTATTCGACATAAACTCTTTTTGCGGTGTGTTTGTCGAGATCCGATGAATTGTGGGTTTATGATCAAGTTTATCTATGAAAAATATTTGAATCTCCTCTGAATTCTTTTATGTATGATTGAGTTATCTTTGCAAGTCTCTTCGAATTATCAGTTTGGTTTGGCCTGCTAGATTGATCTTTCTTGCCATGGGAGAAGTGCTTAGCTTTGGGTTCAATCTTGCGGTGTCCTTTCCCAGTGACAGCAGGGGCAGCAAGGCACGTATTGTATTGTTGCCATCGAGGATAAAAAGATGGGGTTTATATCATATTGCTTGAGTTTATCCCTCTACATCATGTCATCTTTCTTAATGCGTTACTCTATTCATTATGAACTTAATACTCTAGATGCAGGCAGGAGTCGGTCGATGTGTGGAGTAATAGTAGTAGATGCAGGCAGGAGTCGGTCTACTTGTTGCGGACGTGATGCCTATATACATGATCATGCCTAGATAATCTCACAATTATTCGCTTTTCTATCAATTGCTCGACAGTAATTTGTTCACCCACCGTAATACTTATGCTATCTTGAGAGAAGCCACTAGTGAAACTTATGGCCCCCGGGTCTATCTTTTTTCATATAAGTTTTCAATCTACTTTTATTTGCATCTTTACTTTTTGCATCTATATTATAAAATACCAAAAATATATTTATCTTATCATATTATCTCTATCAGATCTCACTTTCGCAAGTGGCCGTGAAGGGATTGACAACCCCTTTATTGCGTTGGTTGCGAGTTCTTGGTTTGTTTGTGTAGGTGCATGGGACTTTTGAGGAGCCTCCTACTGGATTGATACCTTGGTTCTCAAAAACTAAGGGAAATACTTACGCTACTATTGCTGCATCACCCTTTCCTCTTCAAGGAAAACCAACGCAAGCTCAAGACGTAGCAGCATGCAGCTCGGCTCTCCCAGCGGATTGTGCCTTGGATAGCATAATAGACAATGTGGACATAGAGTGATATGTTTGATTCTATGTATCTATGTACTTTACATCAAACGTTCTTGATCCGCACTAAAGACGTTGTCATAACAGGCCATTGGCTTCAACCTCCCCGACTAGGGGTCGGGGAGTGTTCCGTACTATGTGAACTGATGTAAGCAGGAAATCACTTCCGGTAACCTTGCAATCCGGCCTTTAGGTACGAACAGACAAAAATGTGCGCAGAGAGTTATGTTAATATTACTTTTGAACGTAAGAAACATCTTCTAAAGAAAATAGTTCCTCCATGGGTTCCTTTCTTCAGGTTCGTCATGCCAGTATGGGCGTTTGTATTTGGATACCCGAAGTATGCAAATGACTGGTGCGAGGCCGAATCCCCAACGTTGGTGTCGAACATCAGGAGTACTATAATATCCCTCATTGCTGACCCATATTATGTTCTTAGGAATGCTAGCTTTCGGCTTCACCCGTTTGAGGTACGGATACGGTTGACCCGGTCGTATCAATCATAGAGGTACTCCCTTTACCCCCTAGCTGAACAATCGGGAACATAGGGGGTAAATACAGGAGCCAGACAACCCTCCTTGGCTAAAATTTAAGTCAAATCAGTGCATATGATGGCTGTAGAGGTATTCGAGAGAGTGCAAGCTCGACAGAGACGACTATGTGCACGGAAAATATATTAATTGGCTGCTTTAGAGGAGCACCCAAGTGAAATCTGGGTGTTACATTTAAAATGTGCCATGGAAAGAGGGCCGAAACTGAATTCGGTTTATTCGAGCAAAGCCCGGGAGATCTTAATTCTCCAGGAAGAAAAAAGGGGAACAATGAGGAAAAGGGATAGTTGACTGATGTGGCCGCACTTAACCGTAGAAGCATCGTAGCCGTGTTACGTTCTAGGGGTTTGGTTCGAGGCGGTTGTCGCACGAGTTGTGAATGCGATACGCTCCTCCTGCTAATACTTCATCAATTATGAAAGGTCCCTCCCACTTTGGCAAGAGTTTGTTATTTTGCTTCTCTGGGAGGCGGAGGACGAGGTCTCCGACGTTGTATGCCTTTGCTTGAACTTCCCTGCTCTAGTATCGTCGATCCTGTTGCTGGTAAAACATAGAACGAGCCCGAGCCACATCTCTTTCTTCTTCCAGAGCATCCAGGTCATCCCTCTGATCCAACTCGACTTCTTTTCCTCATACATGCGTACTCTGGGTGCATCGTGGATGATGTCACAGGGAAGGACTGCTTCTGCGCTGTACACCATGAAGAAAGGTGTGTATCCTGTTGATCGGTTAGCGGTAGTGCGCAGTCCCCATAGTACGGAGTTGAGCTCCTCCACCCAATGACAGTCAGATTGTTTCAAGGAGCGAACTAGGCCAGGTTTTTTGCCGCATATGATTAGTCCTTTAGCCCACTCAACCTGTCCAATGGTCTGCGAGTGGTACACCAAGGCGTAGTCAAGATTAATTCCCATAGTAGCGCACCAGTGCTTAACCTCCTGGGCCGTTGAATTAGACACGTTATCCGTGATGATACTGTGTCGGACACCATAACGGTGTACGACGCCGAATCTGAAGTTGAAGACTGGTCCGGATTTTGCTGAAGTAACTAGCTTTGCTTCAATCCACTTAGTGAATTTATCGACCATAACCAGTAGGTATTTCTTTTTCTTGGTTCCCCCTTTAAGTGGTCTAACCATGTCCACCCCCAGACGGTGAAAGGCTAGGTAATTGGTATAGTCCGGAGGGCCATCGGGGCATATGGCTTTGATTTGCGAAAAGCTAGCATCCAACATAGTGTTGGACTAGAGTACGAGCGTCTGCGCAGGTAGTAGGCCAGAAAACCCCTGCTTGGAAGGCCATGCTGACTAGGGCCCCATCGGCCGCACGGTTGCTGCCCATACCAGCATGAATTTTAGCCAAAAGTTGCTATCCCTCTGTTTCCGAGATACACCGCTATAAGACCCCGGTAGTGATTATCTTGTATAGCTCGTCCTCGTGGACCTTGTAGGATTTAGAGCGTCGGATTATGCGTCGTGCCTCGGTCTGATTGATGGGGAGTTCTTGCCGTAGAAGGTAGGCAAGGTAAGGCTCAGTCCATGGTGCAATTACGGCCATGACCTCATGAGCCGAAGAAGTTTCGTCAATTGCCGAGCCGCCGATGATGTCATCATCTGGCTCGATGGCCGGAGGGACGATTTGTTTGGGACCATTGATTACATCGTCCTGGTCGCCATCCTGCCACACCACAGATGGCCTGAAAAGATGTTCTAGAAAGGTGTTTTTGGGGACAGGGTCGCGTTTAGCGCCCATACGGGCGAGGACATCCACGGCTTGTTTACTGTCTCTAGAGACATGATAAAACTCCAACCCTTCGAACTGGGCTGGTATTCTTAAGATGGTGTTTTGGTATGCCGCCATTTTTGGGTCCTTGGCGTCGAACTCGCCATTGACCAGGGAGATAGCAAGGTTGGTATCTCCCCGCACTTTGAGTCATTGAACACCCATTGATGTTGCCATCCGAAGACCATGCAATAGGGATTCGTATTTGGCTGCGTTGTTGGAGTCTGTGTACATGATTTGTAGTACGTACCGGTAAGTATGATTTATCTACGAGCTTGATTTATTTTTACCCAAGTGACCATCACTACGGTCGAGCTATCCAACCAAAAATAAACGCTTCATAGAGGCAATCCATGTGATACATCTCCAACGTATCTATATTTTTTATTGTGTCATGCTATTATATTATCAATTGTATATGCTTTATATGTCATTTTATATTATTTTTATGGACTAACCTGTTAACTTAGTGCCCAGTGCCAGTTCCTATTTTTTGCATGTTGTTCATTTCGTAGATAAACCATACTTACCGCAGTCGAAACACGATGAAACTTTACGGTGATTTTTTTCTGAAACATTAAAGACGCTAGAAGCTTCGGGGGAGGACGAGAAGACTAATACATCTCCAACGTATCTATAATTTTGTTATTGCTTCATGCTATTATATTATCAATCTTGTATGCTTTATATGCAATTTGTATCATTTTTGGGAACTAACCTATTAACTCAGTGCCCATGCCAGTTTATGTTTTTGCCTATTTTATTGTTTTGCAGGAACCATACCAAATGATATCCAAACACGATGTAACTTTATGTTGATGTTTTCTCGACCAGGAGAGAAACTACGAACTTGGGGGGGGGGGACCAGACGTTGCACGAGAGAGCCACAAGCTCACACGGCGCGGCCCTAAGGGGGGCGCCACCCGAGCTTCTGTCCCCCTCGTAACTCCGTTTGACCTAATTCCAAGCCTATAAATTCCCTAAAATCCAGAAACCACAAGAGCGAGACCCGAAACGGTTATTCCACCACTCCAAGCCTGTGTTCTTCCACTTTCCCATCTGGAGGCCTCCGCCAATATTCTGTCGGAGGGGAATCGATCATGGAGGTTCTCTACATCAACCCTGCTGCTTCTCTGATGACGTGTGAGTCATTTCCCGCAGGACCTACCGGTCCATAGCAGTAGCTAGATGTCTCTCTCTCTCTCTCTCTCTCTCTCTCTCTCTCTCTCTCTCTGATCCTCAATACAATGTTCTCTTCGGAGATCAATTTGACGTAATCTTTTAGCGATGCAATTGCTAGGATCCAATAAATTGTGGGTTTATGATCAGATTATTCATTGAAATTAATTGAGTCTTTTCTGAACTATATTATGTGTGATTGTTATAGCTTTGTATTTCTCTCCGATCTATCTGTTTAGTTTGGCCACCTAGATTGAATTATCTTCAGCAGGAGAGATGATTTGTGGTAGGTTCGATCTTGCGATGTCATCACCTCGTGACAGAAGGGGTAGTGAGGCACATATTTGTATTGTTGCTACTAAGGGTAAAACAATGGGATTCAATCATATTGATTGGTATTACTTTCTCTACATTATATCATCATCTTAAAGCATTACTTTGTTTGTTATGAACTTAATACCTAGAGAGGCAAGAATAGAAATGCTCTCGAAGTGGAGTAATAGTAGTAGATGCAGAATCATTTCGGTCTAGTTGTCACGGATGTAATGCATATGTACTGATCATGCCATGAATAACGTCATAACTATGAGCTTTTCTATGCCTAACAGGAATTTGTGTACCCACCGTTGCTATGTTTTTGCTTTAATTCTATTTTCTTGAGTCCATAGTATCATTGCTACTGTAATGATTTTTTGATATTTTAATTAGTGTTCATGCCAAGTAAAGGCTTTGGGATCATTTAGATGATACCTGAATTAATGTTGTGTATAAATAGAAACTTTCATGCCTAGTATTTGAATTTACAATTTTTTACTAGAACATGATCTTGCTCTGCAACTTTTACACAATAGTGAGATACCAATTTATTACGTTTTTTGACCGTAAACAGTAGGGGAACCCCCCACTATGAAAGAATCAATTAAACGAGGGTGATAAAGTTACATGGTTAATTACAAATCCATTTCCCTTTGGGAAAGGACATAAAGGCTACTTTATTGGAGTGAGGATAGAAGCAAAGGAATAAAGTTTTTGTGCTTCTCCTTAACTCTATAAGTTAGGAGTGAAAAATCAACCTTGAATCTACTAAGCCAAGCAGCATGGGACGGTGCAATCCCTCTAAAGTGTTTGTTGTTTCTTTCTTTCCATATGCTCCATGCCGCCAGAAGGAAAACTTCCATGAAGAGTGGTCTCCCCCAAGTGTCTTTCATCATTGAGATTTTTGAAAGGCAAGTCCCCCCTTGTTGCCAGGCAATACCTAGAGTGGCCCAACATTGGGTGCTGATAGAACATCCAAAGAACAAGTGCTCTAGGGTTTCCTCAATGTGCTGCCCGCATAGAATGCAATCATGATTGTCCCCGATATTGTAGTGGCGTCGTTTAAGCATATTCCTTGTGTTTAAACAGTCCGAGAGCAATAGCCAGCCAAAAACTTTGATCTTCATGGTTGATTTGGATTTCCAGAGCCAATGAAAGGCACGATGACATTGGATGTCCCGAAAGCAGAAGGTATAGAATTTGTGAGTGGTATAGTCCTTCTCTCCCCAAACATACGTCCAGATGTCCTTGTGTTGCGAAGCATTCGACAAAATTACATCCCTGGTGTCCTGTTGAATTTGTCTTACTTCATCATATGCTTGTGGGGACAGGGGTAGATGAAACGCCTCATGCAGTGACGTAGTGGCCAAGAAATCCTTTACCGAGATGTCCTCCTCAGTGGTGTACGAGAAAGCACGTGGGTAAGTATCTGCTAGGATGCCATTACACCAGTCATCTTTCCAAAAGAGGGCCGTGGTACCAGTTACCACCTGGACTTGAGTGATTCCACGAAAAATCAGCATGAGCTTGGACACGTCTCTCCACCAGAAAGAGCCGCAGGGATCGGTTGCATGTGGGATCCGGCCATCATAATAGGCATCCTTAATAAGCTGAACCCAGGGCACATCCCAGTTGTTGTATAATTTATGAAGAAATTTTAGGAGAAGAGCGTCTCCTTGGATTCAAAGGTCGATGACTCCCAAACCTCCACAATCTTTGGGTTTGCACACCAAATCCCAAGATGCCAAGGAGTTACATTTGTCACCTTGATCAGTTTTTTTGGTCCATAGGCATTTACGTCTAATCTTGTCCAGCAGCTCAATGATTTTAGTAGGTAAGCGCAAGGTGCACAGAGCAAATATGACCAAAGAGGTAATCACAGAGTTGAGCAGCGAAAGTTTTCCACCATAGGAGATCATGTTGAGTGTAGCAGAAAGTCTTCTCTCCACCATGCAAACAAGGGGCATGAGATCAAGGACTGTTGGCCGTGTTGTGCCCAGAGGCAGACCTAGGTATGTAAACGGCATTTTCCCAACAACACAACCAAAAATGTGAGCTAACTGATTGCAACGGTCCGTAGGGCAGTTAATGGGTACAATTGTTGACTTATGAAAGTTGATCTTCAATCCAACGGATGTTGCAAAATTAGTTAAGATGTTTTTCAGAATCGAGGCTTGTCTTGGGCAGGCTGGAAGGACAAGTATGGTGTCGTCGGCATATTGAATTACTGGGTAATCTTGCTGGTTCCTTGCAGGGAAAGGCAGGTGGATTTCATTTCGTGCAAAGGCATCATTAATTGCCGCTTGGAGAAGGTCGGCTGCGAGGACAAAAATAAGAGGGGAGAGCGGATCGCCCTGTCTCACCCCACATTTGCAGTAAAATTCGTATCCTGGAGTGCCATTAAGGAGGACCGAAGATTTACCCGACGAGAAGATGCACCTAATCCAATTCAGCCATTTGTCATTAAATCCCATGCTTGCCATAATTTCAATCATAGCCTCATGTTCGATGGTGTCGAAGGCCTTGGCAAATTCAAGTTTCAGAAGAATGATTTCCTTTTTTGAAGATTGGCATTGGTAGATGTATTCATACGCCCATGCGAGGCAATCTTGAATGGATCTCCCCTTTAGAAAACCATACTGGTTGCGATGAATTATCTTCAGGATGACTCTTTGAAGCCGGTTCGCCAAGATTTTTGTGACAACTTTTAGGCAGCAGTTGAGTAATGTGATCGGTCTAAAATCATTTACTGAGGCTGGGGAGTTTATCTTAGGGATCAGTGTAATGAATCCATCATTTATACTCTCCAGGTTAAGACCCCCCTCGTGGAATTGATTGCACAATTGATAGAAGTCCTTCTTTATGATGGGCCAACATCTTTTAAGAAAACCCTCAGAGAAACCATCAGGACCAGGAGCGCGATCCGCCGGCATTTCCATAATGACCCTATCGATCTCATCATGTGTGAACGGAAGAGTTAGCTGATCAAGACCCTCAACTTTCTTAATTATGCGTGACAGATCAAATTTCATAGAGTGTTGTTTGGCTGTGCCCATTCTTTGGTTGAATGTTTCGAAAATAATTGATTCCTTGGCAGCATGGTCTTCCACGGTGTCCCCATTATCAGTGGTGAGAGTTGTAATATTATTCCTCCTATATCTTTCCGAAGCCAAGGCTTGAAATTTTTTGGAGTTCTCATCTCCAAATTTGACCCATCTCACCGTGCAACGTTCCTTCCAATATATTTGTTGATATTTGAGTAGCCTCAGAAAGTGAGCTTTCAAAATTTTGCTAAAGTTGCCCTCTGGAATTGTTAAAGTTCTTCTGTTTTCTAGCTCATCCAGCTCATTTAGCGCTTTATTGGAGTTTGCAATTGCCACCGAGAGCTTAGAAATCCCTTTGCTCCAATGCTTGAGATCTCGTCTTAAGTTCTTGAGCTTTCTACATAGGACAGTTGCGTAGTTCGTTGATTTGACCTGTTTAGCCCAGGATTTTGCCACTGTATCCATGAACCCAGGATGATGAACCCAGTAAGATTCAAATCTGAAAATTTTTGAACGGGGTATAGACGTTTCAATTGTGACTACACAGGGCGTGTGATCAGACACGGGCTTGCCCAGAGGTTTAACCAGGGTTTTGGGATAGGTGGTAGTCCAACTGTTGCTGGTAAAGAACCAGTCTAATTGTTCGAGGAGTGGTTCGACCTGCATGTTGCTCCAAGTGAAAGAGCGTCCCTTGATTGGTAATTCAATTAGGCTCTGTGATCTAATGAAGTCATTGAATATTATCATGTCATTAACATTACCCCCAGGTTTATTATGGTTATCAGGTGCACGGATGAAGTTGAAGTCACCTACAAAGAGCCAGTTTTCATGAGAAGGTATATCAATCTGAAAAAGCCAGTCAATGAAGTGTTGCCGTTGCTCTCCTTGGCAGGTACCATAGATATTGATGAGTGTCCATTGCTGACCAGATTGTGTGGAGGTGAATCTAGTGACAAGCGCAAAGTCTTCAGAGAATAAGGTGACAGCTGAGAAGATCGACCTGTTCCACACCGTCGCTATACCCCCAGAATCCCCACGGGAGGCAACAAAATCAAACTGATCAAAATTACGCGGGCAGCAAGATTTAACAAAAGATAGATCAAAAGTGGTCTTTTTCGTTTCTTGCAAGCAAACGACAGAACACCCGCTAGACCTGATAGCATTCGAAAGCGCCAACTGTTTGTCGTCCGAATTCAACCCACGAACATTCCAACAAAAATCATTCCAGTTTACTAACAAAGACATTTAAATAAGAAAGGATAAACAATCAAGTCGAGGCGTCCGGCTCCTCCTCCAATGGAGCCATGAGAGCATCTTCAGCGAGCTCAGCAGGGGGTATCGCACAAAGGTTGGTGCCGATGTGCTGAATGACATTGGCAGGCGTTGGAGGGGGAACTGGCTCTGCAACAGAGTCACTGATCCTCACACCAGCTGGGACCACCCGAGGCTTGACCTTGGAGGCTTTCATCTTGGTGTTAGAAACTGAATGGGTGCGAAATCCATCATACTTGTTGGAACGGGCACTTCGGCGCAATGAGATAGAGCATTCAGGCACCACAGCTTTCTCTTTGCGATTGTCAGAGATAACAACTTCATCAAAATGAATAGTGTCAACCCTGTTCGATTGGTCCTGTAACACCTCATCAGTCACTGCAGTAAGGGCAAGCAACTGATTTTCCTGGCTAGATTCCGTAACAGGCAATTTCTCCAACAGTGGTACAGCAGAAGAGGTATCCAAAACCTCCAAATTCAACTCCTCAGACTGATCATTATACCTAGTCAAGTCCCAATTGCTTGCAGCTTCAAAATTCTCAGTCAAGGCAGGAGCATTATCATAATATGTGATTGTCTGAGTGGCCGAAGTAACAGTTAAATTCCCATCATTCTCTGAAAGAGTGAAGTTCAGAGCCACACATTTGTTTCTGAAACCATAGTTGGAGCTCTAGGGGCCGTAAGATGCAATTATGGGCATAATAGCAGCTTTCAGGTAGGTGTTAAACCGAAGCATTGGCACACAATCATTCAAAACCATGGCTGGGACAAAATCACCTTGAGCAGACATGTTTAAGAGCATTCCAGCATTTGTCACTGTGAGAGAGGTATCCAAAGCATTAATTTCTTGAGGGGTAGCAAAGTAACTAGAAAGAGCCAGGTTGGCAGAACTGGATGCCTCCTATGGCCAGAACTGATTCATCAAGCTAACAGGTACAAGCACAAATGATTCAGAAGCAGTAGCACTGGAGTCAGTGCTGTCAACAACAGAAATTGAATCATTCCAAGATGATCCAGGGCTATCATGGAGATTGTTCTGTGGCACAATTCCATGGTTAACTTGTAGCCCTTCCCCAGCTAACCATTCCTGGAAGTTGTAGAGCATGGTGGTGCCTGAGGTGGCGGCGGGGGCCAGACTCCCCACTCAGGATGAAAATCCACATCATTGCCTTCATCCACAACAACATTTTCACTGTCACTTTCACCCATGTGTGCATTAGCAGCAGCATTCTAGAGTTGCCAGTTGTGCAGTTGCTACTGATAAATTTGTTCAGCAGTCAGTCCATTGCCATACAATGGGTGTGGAACGCCATCAGCCGGGGGTGGGTCTTCACCCGCTGGAGGAACATCAAGCAGGTGTGCATTCCAGTCTGAACTTCTTAAGATGGTAACTACCACAGTCCAACTCTGCCTAGGGCCACCCAACTGACGCATAACCAAGCTCTTAGGAACCAAACGCATGTGAATCACTCTAACTTTAACCAGAACAAACTTCCTATCATTCCTGGGATTATGCCACTCAATCAGACTACCAAACTTGTCAACAGATTTGTGAATGTAGTGTTGTGTCTGGTAGTCATAGGGAAAACCGATGTAAAGGATCCAAACTTCAGGACCAAATGTGGTGAGCCTCATATTTAAAGCAGCATCATGCGGAACAAAAGAAATCATAGTGTATTCATCAGCCTCATCCTCATCTAATTCAAACGTGGTACCCACTACTGCATCTCGAACCAAGGAATCCACAAAACCAAATATGGCAATACCAAGCGGATGATCGTCAGCTTCAGTAGGAAAGAACTGAGATTCATGTACCAAACCTTCGACAGTGTGACGCAGCTGAGCCTTGCGGTGATGAGGGACAAAGCGGCTGGCTTCCGCAATAGCCAGGAAATCATGGCGCAGGGGAGGCACCGGGCCGATCACCATGTCATCGCGCACTCGTTGATCTGGCGGTCCAAGCTCAATCGTCATCCCGTGGGGCAGGTAGGGTACGACATTGAGGGGGAAATCGCCATGGATGAGGAGAGCGGAGGGGCAGAAGCTGGAGCAGAGGTGGGTGCAGAGTGCAAGGCAGAATGCGTATCGGCAGCGGGGGTGGGGGTATGGGTACCCAGACTCCTCGATCAACGTGCCTCGGCCGGCAATCAGCCACCATGTGTCCCTGGTGGCCACTGGATGAGCATCGTGCGGTCATCGTCACCTGACTAGCAAGGGGGTCATTAATACACTTTCCCATAAATGAGCGATTTTGATTATCCGATGTGTTTGACAGAATATTTTCTACCATCCTGTTATTGATTGAAGACCGGTGACAATAATGATAATGAGGCAATGAATCAGAATAATGAGGTAAGCCCTCTAAATGAGTATCTGCAGCATCAATGCGCAAGCCTCTGTTAGGTAAGAGTTGATTTGTGCCATTTTTATGCGCAATATATTCATATGGACCCATGGCAGAGTTTTTGGGCCGCCAACATAGTCGTGTCACGTTGGGCCTATTGCAGTTCTTGTTAGTATGGCCTGGGAAACCGCAGTCATAACATTGGTAACGGGCTAGGCAGGCAAAGAAGAGATGGTCGGAAGATCCACAGGTGACACAAGCCGATGTATGTATTTGGGCTGGCGCAAGAATTGGACATGAGCATGGCCTATCAAAACATACAGAGCAATAGTTGCCTGGGCATTTAATTGCCAAATGATCATTATCTCCACAAATTGAGCATATCACTAACGTGTCATAAATAAATTGTGGAGACGGGACAGAGGGAATTTTCCAAATTGAAGCAATCTTGTCCTCCGAGATTCCAGCGTTATGATGATCCAAAATATGTCGCAGCATGAAGCAGGGAAGGAGTTTCCATTCCTCGTATTTGAAATTATGACCCATAAATTTCCCCTTGATAGTCTCCGTAGAATTATTGCAGGGCGCGTTGAGATGAATTTTGAATCCACCAATATCCAAGGCCGTTGGTAGGGTCTCACTAGTGACGACCTCCATATTATTAGCCTTGATTGGGCATTGAAAGCTGCCAAGAGCTAAATTAGCAGGTAGTGAATGTTCCCTAGAATCTAGGGATTGTACCATGGCAGTCACCGGAGCTAGCCGGGCAGCCGCCGCCGATGAGGATTCCGGTAGATCATCCCCATAGCTAGGAGCAGCAATAAGACCAAATTTTGAGAAAACCTCCATGGAGGCAGCATCTCAAATGGTTCCGTTCTGAGTAAAAGGTATCTTAGATTTGATCGCCATAGGGGAACGAGCCAAAACCTCAGGAATTTTTTGATCAAGATGCCAACTAAAACATGAATCCTTGGAACCACCAGTATCAGGACGATAGAGACTAAGATGACAGACAAAATCCGGCCAAACTCTGTCCTTGAGACCATAGATGAAATGACCAACTCTATTAGAGGCAACTGAAAATCTGTATCTTCTTCCATGCAAATGGATCACATTGAGACCAGCAGGAAGACCACCAATACAACATTGGAGAGCCACAGCAACCGATTCCTCATTGAGCACGAAGGAAGCCGAAGAAAAGTGTACCACCAAGAAAAATTTCTTGGTTCCACCAGAAGGGGAAAAATGGACAGAAGAACCAAAACGTCGACGCACCTGATCCGCGACCGCCAGGCCAGGGGAGAAATCCCAGTTCAAGAGTCCCTCCATTGGGCCGGAGAAGTTGTGGCCGCCGGCGCCGGAGTGGCAGCCGGCGTGGGAGGGGAGGTGGCCGCCGGGGCCGGAATGGCCACCGGCGGTGGTCTCCTTGCAGGAGCCTAGAAGAGGAGCCTAGAGGAGGAGCCTCGTCATCGCGACCGCTTACGTTGTCCTAGTTTTTCAGAAATTTTGGAGTTACAAAAGTACGGTGTTAGTTCAGATCATTACAGACTATTCTGCTTTAGACCGATACAATTTTCTTTGCATTGTGTGCTTATTTTGATGATGCTATGGATTATACCAGGGGTATAGAGATACGTCTCCAAGATATCTATAATTTTTCTTACTGTTCCATGCTATTATATTATCAATCTTGGATGTTTTATATACATTTACAAGCAACTTTATATCATTTTTTGGGACTAACCTATTAACTTAGTGCACAGTGCCAGTTGCTGTTTTTTGCTTGTTTTTTAGTTTGCAGAATATCAGTACCAAATGAAGTCCAAATGCAACCAAACTTTTTGGAGATTTTTTTCTGGTGATAAGAGAACTTGGAAGCTTCTGGAGTCCACGAGAAGATGAAAGTGGGGGCCACTAGGCACCAGGGTGCGCCAGGGGCCTCTAGCGTGCCCTGGTGGGTAGTGGGGCCCACGGGCATCGTTTTTACCTACCCCCGCCTATATAAATACTCTAATTCCAAAAATCTCAGGGGAGTCCATGAAATACATTTTCCGCCGCCGCAAGTTCCAGAACTACAAGATCCAATCTAGAGGCCTTCTCCGACACTTTGTTGGAGGGGTAAACGGTCACGGAGGGGTTCTTCAGCATCCTTGCCGCCCCTCCGATGGTGCCTGACTAGTTTACCACAGACCTACGGGTCTGTAATTAGTAGTTATATGGCTTCTTCTCTCTTTTTGATCTTCAATACAATGTTCTCTTCAATGTTCTTGGAGATCTATTTGATGTAATGACTTTTTGTGTTGTATTTGTTGAGATCCGATGAATTGTGAGTTCATGATTAGATCTATCCATGAATATTATTTGAGTTTCTCTGAACTCTTTTATTCATCATTGTTATAGCCTCGTATTTCTTGTCCTATTTATTGGTTTGGTTTGGCCAACTAGATTGATTTATCTTGAATGTGAAGAGGTGCTTTGTGATGGGTTCGATCTTGCGGTGCTCAATCTCAGTAACATAAAGAGACATGACACACATGTATCATTGCTATTAAGGGTAACAAGATGAGGTTTATTCATACGTGAGTTTATCTTGTCTACATCATGTCATCTTGCTTTAAGCATTACTCCGTTTTTCCATGAACTTAATACACTAGATACATGCTGGATAGCGGTCAATGTGTGGAGTAATAGTAGTAGATCAAGCAGGAGTCGGTCTACTAATCTTGGACATGATGCCTATATACATGATCATTGCCTTGGATATCTATCTATCTATACCTATACTAATTTGAGACTCCCTAAAAATTAGCATGTTAATCAGTAATTAAGAACCGTACATCTGGTGGGACCAAGTTATTAAGGTGTTTAATCCGCGTACAAAATACAAAGCAATGGACATGTAAATTTACCCTCAGAGTTTGACACAAATTGCCCACTATGCCACGGGCAAGTGAAAAAACTGATTTGTTTTATTTATCAATCTGTCCTATCTCCCCCATCTACTTGCAGCGACTCTAAAAAAATCCCCTTGCAGCAGCCATCGTACGCCACCGCCACCAGCCCACAACGGAGTCCTGGCCGCCGGCTCCCCGTTGCTCTTCGCCTCCTTGGAAGGTCGGATCTTGCCACTGCCCCGAACTCGCCGTCTCTCCTCACCCCAATATTTCAGCTCTCCCATAGATCCTCTCTGATCCGGAGTTCCACGCATAGGGCACCGGCATGCAGAGGCAAGGAATGCCACTCCTCCTCTGACCAGCCAGCCATAGCGGCGTCGTTCCTCTGACATGCGAAGGGGCTCTCCTCTCCCACCGGTCGGTGCCTCGACTTGGACTCCTACAGCCGGCACCTCCACTTCAGCTCGCACCGGCCGGCATCCTCCGCCGCCAAATCTTAACGACTTCGAGTTCCTTTGGCCGTCGTCATGAACCTCCAAGCAGATAACCTACCCTTCATGTGTATCTCCCGTTATATCTCCTCTCTGTTCTGATTTTCAGAAAGAAGGTTGATTTGTGGCCCGTTTCCAACAGGTAGATGGGATAGCAATGGCCGTTCCTTGGTTGAAGGATGCAATGCAGCTCACTAAATTCGAAGTTGTACTATTTTGGACTGCCTAGATACCCAAGCAGGGGAGATAAAGGCTGCAAGTTGGGTAGAAAGCGGTCTAATTCTCGGCAATACTCTTTACTTGGTATTTGATGATTACTCTTTACTTGGTACAAAGTTCTTGATGATTTTAATATAGTCTGACCCTGCTGTAGAAAGAAGCTTACATACATGCCTGGATGTGTTTGAGATGCATTGTAGTGTGTATTACTCTTTAGTCGGTATAATGTTCTAGATGATTTTAATAGTCTGGCCCTGCTGTAGAAAACAGTTTACATACATGCCTGGATGTGTTCGAGATGCATTGCAGTGTGTACTCATAGGTGGTCGTGAAGGGCGACTAAAAGTAATCCATCATCACATCAAGTTTCTGGAATTCCGGGGATTGAAATCAGATCGAGATGCCAATGTCCTGTATGTTGCTTCAGTTATATGGCTTGAGCTGGTCAATCTGCAAGATGATGCAAAAAATTGCTTGCAGATAGTCTGTATATATGTGTACAGACATGCATGTTGTATGTTTATATCAATTTTGCAAATTGACATTTGTTCAAATGCTTCTAAGTAGTGCTTCGTGAAGATTCAAAGTAAATCTAAATTACTTTGTGTTGCCTATCCTATTACTTGATTTTTTTGCTAACTATGTGTATGAGTAAATTTCCAAGATGATGCAAAAAAATTGCTTGCAGATAGTCTGTATGTGTACACACATGCATGTTGTATGTTTATATTAACTTTGCAATACTGATGTTTGTTCAGATTCTTCTAAGCAGTAGGCTCTAGCAGAACGATGCTTCCCTTTCCTTACTGTTGTTGCTAAATATTTGTTTTATGTGGCATATGAGGACTGAACAACATCAGGCCAACGACCTCACCCTGGGAGTCCACTTCTTTACGGTCACGACATCTGCCTTGACAAATTATCTGGAGGTAATTTATTTGTTTCCCTCCATTGGATGAAGACCTGTTTTGTGTTGTTTAGTTGCATGCAAACTTCTAGAAGCATTTTATTGACATTGGATAGAGCTGAGAAAATCTATTTATGCTTGCAGCTTTGTGTGCCTTTTTCTAGCAGTTGAGCTGCAGAGACGAATGGGGAGGTGGACTTTGCTGTAGTTATCATGTGTTCTTGCAATTAGAACACCTGGGGATTATAAGCCAATATACGATTTGTTCATTTTCTTTTAGAGGTATGTGAACATTGATTCATATGATTAGTTGGTACTTAAGAACATGGATACCCACACTTTCCTTGATAGTCCAAAAGGTTCAGATTTTAAATATAGATGTTAAGCTATGATGAGAACCTTATTGACTCAGCCATCATATTTTGTTTTAGGTAGATAATCATTAGTTCATATTTCTGAACAGGGAAAGCCATGGTGTCCAGATGGCTCAAGCAGTTCTGATATTTGATATAGATTTGAAGGACCAGGAGAACCTAACTGGCTCATTCCTATACCACCATTCCGATATATACGGGGCAGTTCTTAAACGTGCAAATGTTAAAGCCATTAAAACACCCTCTTAGGTTCGTATACATAAGCAACTGCCATATTTTGAGAGACTGGATTTTACAATGATTTGCATAGATTCTTATGAGGTTAATCATGAACTGCATAAAGTTTTTTTTTTGTAAATATTGAATGGAATAAGTATTTTTAGGTTCATTTATAATGATATAGTATTTCTGTTTAAGCAGTGCCGAGTGTTAGATGTTCCATATTTGAATTAGCTTTCCCTAAATATAAAATACTAGAAAGGTCTGAGTGGCGAGTGCTACTTCATTGAAATTTGATTGTGCCTGCACATTATAAAATACAAGTTATGGTCCTGCAGGATTACCTCCCTTCTCTAGAGATAATTTGCTTAATGTGTTCCATGGTGCAATTAAATTGGATACAAGTATGCAAAAAATATCTTAGTAGTAATATAGAAAGCACCTGTCATTCTAATGTACTTCCCACATTGTACTATTTATGTTAATTAGTACTTTGCAATGAGCCTAAAAATAGTACTATAGGGAGATGCAGGCAAGACCTAATATGTTGTCATTTGAAAATAAAATCTACCTACTTTCCAACTGTGGATTTCATTTGTACATGTAAAAGAAACTATCTTAGACAGATATATGATTCATCAGGTTCAATGAAAGTTAGCTTAAATACCATGTATTTTGTTTGCACAAAGATTATTGCCTACTGTATGCATCCTCTTTACATTTTTTAGTCTATAGCGAAGTAGAAAAAAATCAGTTCAGTAATGCCTTTGCTCCAAACGAGCAAACAATTGTTATTAATAAAAATAAATCACAGACTACTGATTTCATTTGTTTGCAGGAAAAACATTGTATTTTCACACTTATGGAAAATGAACTTTAAATCACGAAAAATGTTGATTTTTTTACAAGAGATCTTGAGGGTGAGATAATTTTCACCAAATTCAGAGGAATAGCTTAAGTACCAGGGCGACACATGTGGTAATTAACATAACATGGATGTTGCATTATAAAGAAATGAGTTCTATCATTTGTCATGCCATGGAAGTATGGTTTGATGTTTCCTTACTGTAAAGATTTTTCTTCAACATCTACAAGCTGGCTAGCAAAATTATTGCAACTACAGTTCACATCAGGTATAAGGCGACATGTAGGGCCATCATCTATCTCCATACATCTTAATCTCATTTTCACTGACGGTTGCTTTGCTATCTTAGTCAATGATTATTACTGAATGTAGAAACCACATGGAGCTTGTGGCGTTTTCTGCTTTCTGTTACTATATATATGTTCGGAGTAATGTAAGGTTTCTTTTTGTGAAGTTCATCGTGCTTATGGTACAATATTTAGCCATACAATTTCTATTAGAAACCATCATCCTGTATGCCTTTTCTTTCACTACTATTTGTACAGCAAACCAATGGATCAACTAACAACAAGCTTAGCATGTGGTATGCGTAAATATCTAGCTTAGTACTCCCTCTGTAAATAAATATAAGTAGTGATCTAAACGCTCTTATATTTCTTTACGCTGGGAGTAGAAAACATGCTTAGTACTCCCTCCGTTCCTAAATGTAAGTCTTTGTAGAGATTCCACTGGATGGACTACATACGGAGCAAAATGAATGAATCCACACTTAAAATGCATCTATATACATCCGTATATAGTTCGTAGTAGAATCTCTACAAAGACTTACATTTAGGAACGGAGGGAGTACAATGCCTTCTAACCATGCAGTAGCAGTTCCCACCCAATGCTACTGTTTTGTACACAGACGAGAAGTTTGTTTGAGAAAGAGGAGCATGCTTCCTGCCTTTCATCCAATATTATATATTTCTATTTCTTATGTGGAACTAACAATTCATGTCTCTAGCTTCTACTACTTTATCGTTTTAGACAAAAGCTTTTGTAACCATGATGCTGGTATACTTGTGATACGTACTACATGTGCTACCACATTAATAGGGTGATTTAAATAAAAGTACCTGAATCTATATTCTTCCACATTCCGCCAATATTCAGTAACAAAGTTCTATTTTTGTTTACAAACCAGTTCATTCGTCGCAAGGAAAAAAATCTACTTGGTGTCGGGAACCAAAGCAACAACAGATCAAGTTACTTGGTCGGAAGAAATTGTCAAGGGTCGCATCTTACGCATGATTGGAAGTGGCGATCTTTTGTCTATCTCACCTAAGTTACATGATATAAAAGGTGTAGAACAACCTAGAATTTTGCGTCTCAACTATGTGTCATATTTTCTTATTATCATATACTTTTTTTGAGACGGTCTTATTATTATAATTTGTAATGCTTATAATTCACGAGTGACAGATTCTGAGATGTACTACTGATGTGACCAAGGGTGTCCAGTTTTACTTGATATTGAGTACTGGAACTTAAAAGCTTCTTCAACATCCGTATACTTATTTCATTTATGTGGAATTAAATTACAATAATAAAGGTATTTTTGATATAAAATATTATTGAAGACATCTAAGTGGTGGAAAAAAATCATATGCACTAAATATTGTGTTATTTGCATCTGTTCGCGCACAGATCATGAGAAAAAACTATATCAAATCTTATACCGGTTAGTTGCAACCCAATGACATCCTAAAGTGTGTATTCAAACTTTAGTTATCTCAATAATTAACAAAAGTTGTTTTCATTTGCCAGGTCAAAATAGAACTTCAAACTACATTTAGTTTCTAAAGTATTACTAATGTTTACATGAAAAATAGTGGCCCAAGCTGCACCTTCAGCACTACATCCATATCCAAAACTAAAACAACAATGTTTTTTACAACGGCAAACCATAACCTATTTCGTCCTACCAGTGACCAAGAACAATATTTGCAATATTCAGTATAATTTTTGATAGCATATGTTCAACATAGGATATAGTTGGAATATTATATATTTAGTGTGTTATAAAACTAGCCCGTGCGAATGCACGGGTTGACGACTAGTCATCATAATTGTTTGCTTTTCTGTCAGTTGCCCAAGGGTAATTTGTTTACCCACCGTATGCTATTTTCTCGAGAGAAGCCTCTAGTGAAAACTATGGCCCCCGGGTCTATTTTCTGTCATATATTAAAACCAAAAATACCTTTCTGCAATTTTATTTTATTTATTTTATTTTGTATTTTTGTTAGATCTGTTTATCAAAACCTATACAATTTAATCTTTCTCGATACGTTGAGGGATTGGCAACCCCTCTACGCGTTCGGTTGCAACTATTTGTTCTTTGTGTGCAGGTGCTGTTTACATAGTGTTGCTTGGTTCTCCTACTGGATTGATAGCCTTGGTTTCATAATTGAGAGAAATACTTATCTCTACTATACTACATCATCCTCTCCTCTTCGGGGAAATCCCAACGCAGCTCACAAGTAGCAATAAGTCATGGAGAAGTTAGAATATAGTAGGTATTATGCAAGGGAGTTTATGAATTTGTTTATAACAGTACCCAAGTTCATGATTTACCGATTATACTAACAGGTCTCACGATGTTTATGTTTAGTTTTGTGTGGTGAAGTTTTCAAGTTTTGGGCAAGATCATGATGGATGAAGGAATAAGGAGCGGCAAGACCCTAAGCTTGGATGCCTAGGGCACCCGAAGGTAATATTCAAGGAATACCCAAGCGTCTAAGCTTGGGGATGCCCCGGATGGCATCCTCAATTTTGTCCACAATTCACTTACTCAGAGCTATATATTTATTCATCGCATGATATGAGTTTTGCTTGGAGTGTCTTGTGCTATAGTTCTATTTTGTTTGTTAGTTTGCCACAAACATTGTTTGCTGGACACACCTTTTGAGAGAGACACATATTCATCATGATTTGTTAGAATGCTCTATGTGCTTCACTTATACCTTTTGAGTCGGGCAGTTACTCATGTGCTTCACTTATATCTTTAGAGCACGATAATGGTTATATTTTACAGAAATCAATTGCATGCACTCTCATGCTTCATATATCTTTTTGAGAGTTAGATAGGAAGTGGTAATTTGCATAGGCTATAAGACAAGTTCAAAGATGATAGGTATACAAGAGTGGTATAATAAACACTTTCATGTACATCACTGAATATGAAGTGTGTGATTTAGTAATAGTGATGTAGTAATATGAAAGAGTATTGGTTCATGGTCATTGGTTAGGAAAAATACCGATATTAAAACTTGTTATGTACTACTCATTTAAGTGTCGATCATGGCATGGCGGGGTTGTTGGAGCATCATTATTCCTCATTGAAATCCTTTCTATTGTTTGAATTGAGGGTGCACGATGGTTAACTCGTCCCAGCCTCCTCCCTAGGGGCATACGAGTAGTACTTTGCTTCAAGGGCTAATAAAAATTTCACAATAAGTATATGAGTACTTTATGACAAATGTGAGTTCATGGACTATACAACACTTCGACCTATCCATATTTTGCTTGCCTCTTCGGTACCATGCATTGCCCATTTTCACCTCGAGAATTCGTGCAAACTTCGTCGGTGCATCCAAATCCTGTGATATGACACACTCTCTCACACATAAGCCTTATTATATCCTTCCTCAAAACAGCCACCATACCTACCTATCAGGGCATTTCCATAACCATTCCGAGATATATTGCCATGCAACTTTGACGGTTACTTTTCACATGACTTGTGTGTTCATTGTCATATTGCTTTGCATGATCATATTGTAACATCCCAAAATTCTGAATTTTGGAATGTTATACTAAATTAGTGATAATTATTGCTTGTGTGATTGTCAATAGGAATTAAGTGGAATTTGAAACTTTTGAAAGTTGAAATGAGAGGGAGTAAAAGGACTTTCCCAAACTATCATTCTTGAATTGAAATTCATTTCAACACAAACCCTAGAGTGAAGATAATATGACTTCTTCCATTAAAGATATGAAAAGGGGTTTTGAAAAGATTTGAATTCCATATGAAAATATTTCAAATCAGAAAATTTATGCCACTCAAGGATTTTCATGAGAGAAGATAATAGGACTTCTTCAAATTATATGGAATAGAGTGGGAAGTGATGAGGACCACTTTCAAAATTTAATTCAATCACTTTTAGAGAGTTTTCCATTTTGAGTTTCAAATTTCAAATTCTCTGACTAAATGAATTTTAAAATGATATTTGAGGTTAATTATTCATATGCCAAATATATGTTGATGATATTATCTTTGGTTGCACTAACATGTGATAAAGTGCGAATTTGCATATATGATGCATGAAGAATATTAGATGTCTATGACGAGGGAGTTGAAGTTCTTCCTTGGTCTTCAAATTCGTCAACAACCCAATGGCATATTCATTTGTCAAGAGAAATACATGAAAGATTGCCAGAACAAATTCGACATGCGAGACTAGAAAGGCCTCAAAATCCCGATGCCTACTAATGGCCAACTCCACACTGACGAAAATGGTAAAGATTTCGATCAAAAGGTATATCACTTCATCATTGGTTCGCTACTTTATCTATGTGAATATAGGCCAGATATTATGCTTAGTGTTTGCATATGTGCTCGATTTCAAGCTGCACCGAAGGAATCACACCATCAGGTTGTGAAGCGAATTCTTCAATATCTAGCTCACACACCAACACTTGGATTATGGTATCCCAAGGGCTCATCTTTTGATCTAGCAGAATTTTCTGATTCTGATTATGCTGGAGATCATGTGGATTGCAAGTCAACCTCAGGCACCTGCCATTTCCTTGGACGATCTCTTATCTCTTGGTCCTCGAAGAGGGAGAACAATGTTTTGCTTTCCATAGTAGATGCTGAGTACATTGCTGCCGGTGCCTATTGCTCTCAGCTATTATGGATGAAGCAGACCCTCAAGGATTATGGCATCAACATGAAAAAGTCCCTCTCTACCGCAACAATGAGAGTGCTATCAAGATCGGCCACAACCCAGTGCAACATTGAAGGACGAAGCACATTCAGATTCATCACCATTTTCTTCGTGGTCATGTCCTGAAGGGATACATCATCATCAATCACGTGAAGACTGAAGACCAGCTTGTAGATATCTTCACTAAGCCCTTGGATGTGAAAAGGTTTTGCATGTTGCGGTGTGAGCTAAACATCCTAGAATCTTCAAATGTCCTTTGAAAAGGACACACATCCTAACACTTATGCATTCTTGATGACTTTGGTGCACAACACATGAAGTAACATTTTTTTCAATCGAGGAAGACTTACCCTCTAAGTGTGAAGAAATTAACAAAGAATTTGATTCTCATAACTCTATGATAATTGTACGCAGTGTCTATAATTAACATAATTTTTATATGGTGGGTAATGCGACCACCCTGTTCTTGACGATTTTCAATTTTAGTTTTCCGTCATTTGCAATGTCGTCAAACTTTTCATATTCGTCATTGGAGGTTATTCTTCACTGCTTGAACTTATATATATAGGGTGGGTCTATTCTAATAACACTCCTTAAGACCTTATTCTGATAACACTTTCACTTATTCTGCTAACACCACCGAGCAACCCGTAGCTACAGACTAATCCAGCAAAATATCCCACCTTATCTTCTCCTCACCCACCTAAACCCTCTCTCTCCCCATGGCCTCCCCTTCCCCCCATTGCGCCGCCGCACCACTACCTCCCCTGCTTCCCCCGCGCCACTGCCGCACCACCACCATTCCCGTGCCACCGCACCACCACCTTCCCCCGTGACGCCGCACTAGACCCTCCCCCGTGTCGTTGAGCAGCCACCTTCCACTGTGCCGCTGCACCACTTGCCTCCTCGCGCTGCTGTGGTGCGCCGCCAACCTCTGCCACGCG
The DNA here is from genome assembly GCF_002162155.2 of Triticum dicoccoides. NCBI lineage: Eukaryota > Viridiplantae > Streptophyta > Magnoliopsida > Poales > Poaceae > Triticum > Triticum dicoccoides. The sequence continues at coordinate 162,917,975 of NC_041387.1, read as the reverse complement.
CACCGCGCCACCACCCTCTCGCGTGGCCACCACCGCACCCCTACCCCGCACAACCGCGACGCCACCCTTCCCCGCGGCCACCACCGCACCCCTCCCGGCACTGGATCCAGTGGGATCCGCACAGCCGCGCTCCTCTCGGTGGACAGCGGCGGAGGGCGGCGGCTCCTGGACATCAACTATGATGGCAGCCTCCACCAGTCCCCACGGGGGAGGTCCACCCTAGCTCCACCTTCCCCATCCCTGTTGCTTCATGTTGATGGGCGCGCTGCACGCCTCTGATGTGGTCTCCTCTCGCTGCACACCTCTGCTTGCCGCTGAACACTGCTAGTCCGACAAGGAAGGGGATCCATGCGGGGAAGGACCCCCCGGATCCATGCATGGCCACATCCTCCCCCATGTGACTGTTCACCTCTTCATGGGCCGGATCAAGACAAGTTTACCGGAGGACCCCCTCCAGCTCTCTCCTCCCCATTCTACAGTTCGTTTGCTGAGCACTTGCTGAATCGGCAAGTTTTCCTGTGTATAATTAGCTGAGCCCATTTGTATGATTGAGCAGAAGGTTCAGATCACTTCAGGTCTGAAAAAAATCTTTGCAATAAATTCTTAGTCAAATGTTGTCTAGCTGCGCTGCTCGTTGGTGGATGTGCAGAAAATTATTGCAGCTCATTTGGTTTTTCTTTTGAAGCTCACTTTATATTGTTTTGTAGCTCACCATGGACTAAAAAATGAGCCAAGTTTCCTTGCGCGACGCCGGTCATTTCGGCAAGCCATGGCATGCAGTGCGCTTGCATGGACTGCAGCGCTGGCATCTTCATCTTCCCCAGTTCGTCTCAAAAAAGGGGTGCAGTGTAGGAGATGCCAAAACGACATCTTTAGTTTTTTTATTTTGGGCAGATGTTCAAATGAAGTTCAGTTTTTGTAGCCCACATTCAACGGTGTGAGCAGCTCCCAAGTGCAGTTTGAAGTCCATAGTGCACTCCAGTGGGGGCAATGGTGCACTCTTGTCCTGGTGCGGTGCACTCCTTACCATTTTGTGGCTGCTCGAGGTTCCTTCCCAACTTTCTTAGTTCACTGTCTTTTCTCAGCATTGTGCAGGCCGAGAAGTGGACGAGACAAGATGAGCCTGGTGGTTCTTGCAGTTTCTATTGGGTGTCGATGTGGTTCACACCGTCTGGGTCGCGGCGTGCGGTTTTGAGTGGATGTTGCTGAGAAGTCGTGTTTGTTTGTGTGTGTGTGTGTGTGCGTGTGTTTCAGTCATGTGTATATAATTTCTTTTTTGCTGTTATTTTGTGGATGTTTGTTTGTGCAAACTTATATTAAATGTCTCTTTTCATTATTATTTGCATCATTTGTGCAGTGCACCTATCTCCCCCGTGTAGTGCGCTAAATCGTGCCATGCAGTTTGGCAGCCCCACGTCCGAGTGGAATTTTAATTTGTTATTAAGTTTGTTGAGAAAAACAAATGCAGTTCGGCAACCCCACGGGTGCAGTACATTGTGTTTTGTAGAAAAGAAATTGAGGGAGTACTTGTCAAACATGTTGCAAAACGTGTCGAAAAATTTCTGTTTGACAAAAGAAACCATAAAGTTCGGTTTTCCATCTGATGCATTGCGGTTTTCAGTCTGAAAGCAGCGCGGATAGGCATTTGATGTTGTTCATTTCGTAAGTGCAAAGAAAAAAATGTTACTGAAACGACAAAAAAGTAATGAGGTTCATTGCTCGATAGTGTTGCGTTCACTTACGCCTGACGTGAAGTGCGGTCCACTTCCTCGCCTGAGAAAATTTACGTCTAAATAAAAGCAATCATGCAGTTCACTTGCCCATCTGATGTGGTGCGGTTTCGAGTCCAAAGCAGTGCGGTTTTCGGTCCGATGCGGTTCACTCGTCGATTTTGGTGTCGCGAAAAACAGAGTGTCCGCATTTGAGTAATTTAAAAACTGCTCTTAAAGCGTAAGGAATTAGAGAGAGCGTTCTAACATGAAAAAGCTGCATCTCGACGATATCTTTCCAACAGCGTATCGTTTGGATCATTTCGACAAGTGGTTTGAAAAAAAAATACAAAAAAAACGGTCGTTGTCACTCATTGTCTACCGCATGATTTTTAAAATTAACTTAAAACTATAAGGAATCTCAAAACCATTTGTACATATGAAAGTTGTACCTCGTCCCTAGCTTTTGAATGACGTATCACACGCCTCGTTTTGACAAACGACTAAAAAACTAGAGCAAAAACAATACCAAAAAAATCAAAAGAATTTGAAAAACACAATTCCACGATTTAGTAAATTTGGAACTGCTCTTAAACCGTAATGAATTAGGGAAAATAATAGATATGAAAAAGTGAAGGAAATACGCCCTAGAGGCAATAATAAAGTTATTATTTATTTCCTTAATTCATGATAAATGTTTATTATTCATGCTAGAATTGTATTAACCAGAAACATGATACATGTGTGAATACACAGACAAACTTAATGTCACTAGTATCTCTACTTGACTAGCTCATTAATCAAAGATGGTTATGTTTCCTAACCATAGACATGTGTTGTCATTTGATTAACGGGATCACATCATTAGGAGAATGATGTGATTGACTTGACCCATTCCGTTAGCTTAGCAGTTGATCGTTTAGTATGTTGCTATTGCTTTCTTCATGACTTATACATGTTCCTACAACTATGAGATTATGCAACTCCCGTTTACCGGAGGAACACTTTGTGTGCTACCAAACATCACAATGTAACTGGGTGATTATAAAGGAGCTCTACAGGTGTCTCCAAAGGTACATGTTGCGTTGGCGTATTTCGAGATTAGGATTTGTCACTCCGATTGTCGGAGAGCTATTTCTGGGCCCTCTCGGTAATGCACATCACTATAAACCTTGCAAGCAATATAGCTAATGAGTTAGTTATGGCATGATGCATTACGTAACGAGTAAAGAGACTTGCCGGTAACGAGATTGAACTAGGTATTGGGATACCGACAATCGAATCTCGGGGAAGTAACATACCGATGACAAAGGGAACAACGTATGTTGTTATGCGGTTTGACGGATAAAGATCTTCGTAGAATATGTAGGAGCCAATATGAGCGTCCAGGTTCCGCTATTGGTTATTGACCGGAAACGTGTCTCGGTCATGTCTACATAGTTCTCAAACCCGTAGGGTCCGCACGCTTAAGGTTTCGATGATAATTATATTATGAGTTTATGAGTTTTGATGTACCGAAGTTTTTTCGGAGTCCCGGATGTGATTACGGACATGACGAGGAGTCTCGAAATGGTCGAGACGTAAAGACCGATATATTGGATGACTATATTCGGACATCGGAAAGGTTCTGAGTGATTCGGGTATTTTCGGGGGTACCGGGGAGTTACGGGAATACGAGGAAGAAGCAATGGGCCTCATGGGCCAAGTGGTGGAAGAGAGGAGGCAGGGGGCGCGACCCCCCTAGCCCAAACCGAATTGGACTAGGGGGCCGTCCCCCTTTCCTCCTTTTCCTCCCTCTCCTTCTTTCTCCTTCTCCTTCCCTTCCTTCCCCTCTCCTAGTTGGACAAGGAAAGGTGGGAGTCCTACTCCCGGTGGGGTTAGGACTCCTCCTGGCGCGCCCCTTCTAGGCCGGCCGCCCCTCCCCCTTGCTCCTTTATATACGGGCGCAGGGGGGCACCTCTAGACACAACAACTATTGATCCCTTGGATCTCTTAGCCGTGTGTGATGCCCCCCTCCACCATAGTCCTCCTCGAGAATATTGTAGCGGTGCTTAGGAGAAGCCCTGCGTCGGTAGAACATCATCATTGTCACCACGCCATCGTGCGGACGGAACTCTCCCTCAAAGCTCGGCTGGATCGAAGTTCGAGGGACGTCATCGAGCTGAATGTGTGCTGAACTCGGAGGTGTCGTGCGTTCGGTACTTGATCGGTCGGATTGTAAAGACGTACGACTACATCAACTGCGTTATGCTTCCGCTTCCGCTTACGGTCTACGAGGGTACGTGGACACACTCTCCCCTCTCGTTGCTATGCATCACCATGATCTTGCGTGTGTGTAGGATTTTTTTTGAAATTACTACGTTCCCCAACAGTGGTATTAGAGCCAGGTTTTATGCGTAGATGTCATATGAACGAGTAGAACACAAGTGAGTTGTGGGCGATATAAGTCATACTGCTTACCAGCATGTCATACTTTGTTTCAGCAGTATTGTGAGATTAAGCGGCCCGGACCGACATTACGCGTACGCTTACACGAGACTGGTTTCACCGTTACAAGCACTCCTTGCTTAAAGGTGACCGGAGGGTGCCTGTCTCTCTCACTTTAGTTGAACCGAGTGTGGCTACGCCCGGTCCTTGCGAAGGTTAAAACAACATGAACTTGACAAACTATCGTTGTGGTTTTGATGCGTAGGTAAGAACGGTTCTTGCTAAGCCCGTAGCAACTACGTAAAATTTGCAACAACAAAGTAGATAATGTCTAACTTGTTTTTGCAGGGCATGTTGTGATGTGATATGGTCAAGACGTGATGCTATATTTTATTGTATGAGATTATCATGTTTTGTAACCGAAGTTATCGGCAACTGGCAGGAGCCATATGGTTGTCGCTTTATTGTATGAAATGCAAATGCCCTGTAATTGCTTTACTTTATCACTAAGTGGTAGCGATAGTCATAGAAGCAATAGATGGCGTAAATGACAACAATGCTACAATGGAGATCAAGGTGTCGCACCGGTGACGATGGTGACCACGACGATGCTTCGTCGATGGAGATCACAAGCACAAGATGATGATGGCCATATCGTATCACTTATATTGATTGCATGTGATGTTTATCCTTTATGCATCTTATCTTGCTTTGATTGACGGTAGCATTTTAAGATGATCTCTCACTAATTATCAAGAAGTGTTCTCCCTGAGTATGCATCGTTGCGAAAGTTCTTCGTGCTGAGACACCACGTGATGATCGGGTGTGATAGGCTCTATGTTCGAATACAACGGGTGCAAAACAGTTGGACACGCGGAATAATCAGGTTAAACTTGACGAGCCTAGCATATACAGATATGGCCTCGGAACACGGAGACCGAAAGGTCAAACCTGAATCATATAGTAGATATGATCAACATAGTGATGTTCACCATTGAAACTACTCCATCTCACGTGATGATCGGACATAGTTTAGTTGATTTGGATCACATGATCACTTAGATGACTAGAGAGATGTCTGTCTAAGTGGGAGTTCTTAAGTAATATGATTAATTGAACTTAAATTTATCATGAACTTAGTCCTGGTAGTATTTTGCAAATTATGTTGTAGATCAATAGCTCGCGTTGTTTCTTTTATATGTTTAATTTGATATGTTCCTAGAGAAAATTGTGTTGAAAGATGTTAATAGCAATGATGCGGATTGGATCCGTGATCTGAGGTTTATCCTCATTGCTGCATAGAAGAATTATGTCCTTAATGCACCGCTAGGTGACAGACCTATTGGAGGAGTAGATGCAGACGTTATGAACGTTTGGCTAGCTCAATATGATGACTACTTGATAGTTTAGTGCACCATGATTAATGGCTTAGAATCAGGACTTCAAAGACGTTTTGAACGTCATGGACCATATGAGATGTTCCAGGAATTGAAGTTAATATTTCAAGCAAATACCCGAGTTGAGAGATACGAAGTCTCCAACAAGTTCTATAGCTAAAAGATGGAGGAGAATCGCTCAACTAGTGAGCATGTGCTCAGATTGTCTGGGTACTACAATCGCTTGAATCAAGTGGGAGTTAATCTTCCAGATAAGATAGTGATTGACAGAGTTCTCTAGTCACCATCACCAAGTTACTAGAACTTCGTGATGAACTATAGTATGCAAGGGATGAAGAAAATGATTCCCGAGCTCTTCGTGATGTTGAAATCGATGAAGGTAGAAATCAAGAAAGAGCATCAAGTGTTGATGATTGACAAGACCACTAGTTATCAAGAGAAGGGCAAAGGGAAAGAAAGGGAACTTCAAGTAGAATGACAAGCAAGTTGTCACGTATGCGAAGAAGCCCAAAGCTAAAACAAAGCCTGAAACTAAGTGCTTACACTGTAAAGGAAATGGTCACTAGAAGCGGAAATGCCCTGAATATTTGGTGGATAAGAAGGATGGCAAATTGAACAAGGGTATATTTGATATACAGGTTATTGATGTGTGCCTTACTAGTGTTTATAGTAGCCCCTGAGTATTTGATACTTGTTCGGTTCCTAAGATTAGTAACTCGAAACATGAGTTACAGAATAAACAGAGACTAGTTGAAGGGGAAGTGATGATGAGTGTTGGAAGTAGTTCCAAGATTGATATGATTATCATCACGCACTCCTTATATTTTTGAGATTAGTGTTAAACCTAAATAAATGTTATTTGGTGTTTGCGTTGAGCATAAATATGATAAGATCATGTTTATTGCGATACGATTCATCTAAGATAGAGAATAAATTGTTATTCTGTTTACATGAATAAAACCTTCTATGGTCATACACCCAATGGTGATGGTTTATTGAATCTTAATCATAGTGATACACATATTCATAATGTTGATGCCAAAAGATGCAAAGTTAATAATGATAGTGCAACTTATTTGTGGCACTGCTGTTTGGGTCATATCGGTGTAAAGCGCATGAAGAAACTCCATAAAGATGGATTTTCGGAATCACTTGGTTATGAATCATTTGATGCTTGCAAGATGACTAAAACTCCGTTCTCCGGAACAATGGAACGAGCTACTAACTTATTGGAAATAATACATACCGATGTATGTGGTCCAATGAGTGTTGATGCTCGTGGCGGGTATCGTTATTTTCTGAGCTTTGCAGATGATTTGACCAGATATGGGTATATCTACTTGATGAAACATAAGTCTAAAATAGTTGACAGGTTCAAAAAATTTCAGAGTGAAGTGTAAAATCATCGTAACAAGAAAATAAAGTTTCTGCGATCTGATCGCGGAAATGAATATTTGAGTTACGAGTTTGGACTTTAGTTAAAACAATGTGGAATAGTTTCACAAACTCATGCCACCTGGAACACCACAGCGTAACGGTGTGTCCGAACATCATAACCACACTTTATTTGATATGGTGCGATCGATGATGTCTCTTACCGATTTACCAATATTGTTTTGGGGTTATGCCTTAGAGATAGCTGCGTTGACGTTAAAATAGGGCACCATCTAAATCTGTTGAGACGACACCGTATGAACTATGGTTTAGCAATAAACCCAAGTTGTCGTTTCTTAAAGTTTGGGGTTGCGATGCTTATGTGAAAAAGTTTCATCCTAATAAGCTCAAATCCAAATCAGAGAAATGCGTCTTCATAGAATACCCAAAGGAAGCTGTTGGGTATACCTTCTATCACAGATCCGAAGGCAAGATATTCGTTGCTAAAAATGGATCCTTTCTAGAGAATGAGTTTCTCTCGAAAGAAGTGAGTGAGAGGAAAGTAGAACTTGATGAGGTAACTGTACCTGCTCCCTTATTGGAAAGTAGTTCATCACAGAAATCTGTTTCTGTGACACCTACACCAATTAGCGAGGAAGCTAATGATGATGATCATGAAACTTCAGATCAAGTTACTACAGAACCTCGTAGGTCTTTCTGAGTAAGATCCTCATCAGAGTGGTAAGGTAATCCTATTCTGGAAGTCATGTTACTTGACCATGGCGAACCTACGAACTATGAGGAAGCGATGATGAGCCCAGATTCCACAAAATGGCTTGAGGCCATAAAATCTGAGATAGGATCCATGTATGAGAACAAAGTGTGGACTTTGATGGACTTGCCCGATGATCGGCAAGCCATAGAAAATAAATGGATCTTCAAGAGGAAGATGGACGTTGATAGTAGTGTTACTATCTACAAAGCTCGACTTGTTGCGAAAGGTTTTCGACAAGTTCAAGGGGTTGACTATGATGAGACTTTCTCACCCGTAGCGATGCTTAAGTCTGTCCGAATCATGTTAGCAATTGCCGCATTTTATGATTTATGAAATATGGCAAATGGATGTCAAAACTGCATTCCTTAATGGATTTCTTAAAGAAGAGTTGTATATGATCCAACCAGAAGGTTTTGTCAATCCTAAAGGTGCTAACAAAATGTGCAAGCTCCAGCGATCCATCTATGGACTATTGCAAGCATCTCGGAGTTGGAATATACGCTTTGATGAGTTGATCAAAGCATATGGTTTTATACAGACTTTCGGAGAAGCCTGTATTTACAAGAAAGTGAGTGGGAGCACTACAACATTTCTAATAAGTATATGTGAATAACATATTGTTGATCGAAAATAATGTAGAATTTTCTGGAAAGCATAAAGGAATATTTGAAAAGAGTTTTTTCAAAGAAAAGACCTTGGTGAAGCTGCTTACATATTTGGCATCAAGATCTATAAGATAGATCAAGCCGCTTGATAATATTTTTCAATGAGTACATACCTTGATAAGATTTTGAAGTAGTTCAAAATGGAATAGTCAAAGAAGAAAGTTCTTGCCTGTGTTACAAAATATGAAGTTGACTAAGACTCAAAACCCGACCATGGCAGAAAATAGAAAGAATGAAAAGTCATTCCCTATGCCTCAGTCATAGGTTCTATAAAGTATGCTATGCTGTGTACCTATTGTATACCTTGCTCTAAGTTTGGCAAGGGAGTACAACTTTGATCTAGAAGTAGATCACTGGACAGCGGTCAAGAATATTCTTAGTAAATACTAAGGAAATATTTCTCGATAATGGAAGTGATAAAAGAGCTCGTCATAAAAAGTTACAATGATGCAAGCTTTTACACCAATCCAGATGACTCCAAGTCTCAATCTGGATACATATTGAAAGTGGGAGCAATTAGCTAGAGTAGCTCCGAGCAGAGCATTGTAGACATAGAATATTTGCAAAATACATACGACTCTGAATGTGACAGACCCGTTGACTAAACTTCTCTCCCGAGCAAAACATGATCATACCTTATTACTCTTTGGGTGTTAATCACATAGTGATCTGAACTAGATTATTGACTCTAATAAACCCTTTCGGTGTTGATCACATGAAGATGTGGACTATGGGTATTAATCACATACAGATGTGAATATTGGTGTTAAATCACATGGCAATGTGAACTAGATTATTGACTCTAGTGCAAGTGGGAGACTGAAGGAAGTATGCCCTAGAGGCAATAATAAAGTTATTATTTATTTCCTTAATTCATGATAAATGTTTATTATTCATGCTAGAATTGTATTAACCAGAAACATGATACATGTGTGAATACATAGACAAACTTAATGTCACTAGTATGCCTCTACTTGACTAGCTCATTAATCAAAGATGGTTATGTTTCCTAACCATAGACATGTGTTGTCATTTGATTAATGGGATCACATCATTGGGAGAATGATGTGATTGACTTGACCCATTTCGTTAGCTTAGCACTTGATCGTTTAGTATGTTGCTATTGCTTTCTTCATGACTTATACATGTTCCTACAACTATGAGATTATGCAACTCCCGTTTACCGAAGGAATACTTTGTGTGCTACCAAACGTCACAACGTAACTGGGTGATTATAAAGGAGCTCTACAGGTGTCTCGAAAGGTACATGTTGGGTTGGAGCATTTCGAGATTAGGATTTGTTACTCCGATTATCGGAGAGGTATTTCTGGGCCCTCTCGGTAATGCACATCACTATAAGCCTTGCAAGCAATATAGCTAATGAGTTAGTTACGGGATGATGCATTACGTAACGAGTAAAGAGACTTGCCGGCAATGAGATTGAACTAGGTATTGGGATACCGACGATCGAATCTCGGACAAGTAACATACCGATGACAAAGGGAACAACGTATGTTGTTATGCGGTTTGACCGATAAAGATCTTCGTAGAATATGTAGGAGCCAATATGAGCATCCAGGTTCCGCTATTGGTTATTGACCGGAAACGTGTCTCGATCATGTCTACATATTTCTCGAACCCGTAGGGTCCGCACGCTTAAGGTTTTGATGACAGTTATATTATGAGTTTATGACTTTTGATGTACCGAAGTTTGTTCGGAGTCCCGGCTGTGATTACGGACATGACGAGGAGTCTCGAAATGGTCAAGACGTAAAGATCGATATATTGGATGACTATATTCGGACGGAAAGGTTCCGAGTGATTCGGGTATTTTCGGGGGTACCGAGGAGTTACGGGAATACGAGGAAGAAGCAGTGGGCCTCATGGGCCAAGTGGTGGAAGAGAGGAGGCAGGGCGCGCGCCCCCCTAGCCCAAACCGAGTTGGACTAGGGGGTCGGCCCTCCTTTTCTCCTTTTCCTCCCTCTCCTTCCTTCTCCTTCTCCTTCCCTTCCTTCCCCTCTCCTAGTTAGACAAGGAAAGGAGGGAGTCCTACTCCCGGTGGGAGTGGGACTCCTCCTGGCGCGCCCCTTCTAGGACGGCCGCCCCCTCCCCCTTGCTCCTTTATATACGGGGGCAGGGAGGCACCTCTAGACACAACAACTATTGATCCCTTGGATCTCTTAGCCATGTGCGGTGCCCCCCTCCATCATAGTCCTCCTCGATAATATTGTAGCGGTGCTTAGGCGAAGCCCTGCGTCGGTAGAACATCATCATCGTCACCACGCCGTCGTGCTAACAGAACTCTCTCTCAAAGCTCAGCTGGATCGGAGTTCGAGGGACGTCATCGAGCTGAACATGTGCTGAACTCGGAGGTGCCTTCCATTCGGTACTTGATCGGTCGGATCGTGAAGACGTACGACTAGATCAACCGCGTTGTGCTAACGCTTCCGTTTACGGTCTACAAGGGTACGTGGACACACTCTCACCTCCCGTTGCTATGCATCACCGTGATCTTGCGTGTGCGTAGGAATTTTTTTGAAATTACTACGTTCCCCAACAAAAAGATGCGCCGCAGCGATATCTTTCCAATGGTGTATCACTTGCTTCATTCCCACGAACGGTTTAGGAAAACAACACAAAAAACGCTTGCTGCCACTCGTCGTGCGCCGCACTATTTTCGAAACTGCTCTTAAATCATGATGAATATTGAAAAAATTACAACATTGTGAAGTTGCGTCTAATCTATAGCTTTTTACACGTTTCGTTTCGACAAACGATTTAAAATTGGAGTGAAAATAGTACCGAGAAAACACCGCATGCGGTTTTTTGTGACACGAAGTCCACTAGTCTGTGTACTGCAGTACCTTCGCTACTGAAAGTGCAGTGCCCTCGCGTTGAGCATGCAGTGCAGAAGTGCTATCAAAATAGTTATTCTGCTAATATTAGCATATTCTAAGCGTGAGTGTAGAATAGCATATTCTACACCCCTTAGTAACGCTATATACAAAATCTAGTAAAACGGTGTATAAAATGTAATAATTATGAAAAGAATTTTTTTACTAACCAAATTTGTAATTTATTACATTTTAAAAAAATTACTCCCTCCATCCCATAATATAAGAACGTTTTTAACATTAGTGTAGTGCCAAAAACGTTCGTATATAACTAGCACCGGTGGTAGCAAATATAGATGAGTTTTTCATGTGCTCGGCAACATCCACATATTGCTAACTCCTCAAGTTATTTTTCTTCGCCTATGTGGATGTGATCAAACTCGCTCCCCTTTATGATAAACTCAATCGGTCATTCACAAATTCTTCATATGCATTCTACTTGAGACCGTTCAAAGTCTTCACTGTGCCCTTGATTGTTAAAGAAATTGCGAACACATTTTAAAATTTTCAAGTCAATTTTTTGGCAGTTGCCACATTAACTTCATCCCGCGCATATGATGTGTGGATAAAAACACCGAAATCACATGCGTGACACGTATCACAAAGATGCGAATCACCAGGGGCATATTCATCCAAAATCTTTTGGCCGTTCGGTTTTCACCGTGGCTATATAAAGGCTTGACCTTGTCAAACCTCATTTCACTTCGCTCCCTGGCCCATGTCGCTCTCACTCCCGAACCCTAGCTTCGTCGCTGGATTGCATTGCCGCCGGAGAAGAAAAGCTCCACCGCCTTGACTTCTTCGTCGACGTATTTCTGCCGACCGCAGATTTCTTTACCTTCGCTGCTGTTGTAGCTGTTTTCATGCCTAGTTAGGGCACGAAAGATCTGAGATGACGGTTTCCTTTGCCTCTTATCCAGTTCATCGAGTTCATCCTTGGGGTAATTAAATTTTTACTGCCCAGTTTGATCTCTTCACTACCTAAAATTCTTCAAGAGTTGTTTTTACTTCAAATTTCCAACTTTTCAGCACTTCCTTTTGGCCATCTTGGTTACTTCACCTAAGTTATGCTTAATGATTAGATTCCTCAATTATGCAATTGCTTCAATCTGTACAACTCTGGAACCTGAGTCAAGAACACTTAGTGAATTTTCTTTAAGACGATAAGGGTCAATTTCCTCAATTTGATTTATTTTTAAAAACATCTAAGAACGCATGAGACTCTCCCCATTTTCCTCGCAACTATACTCTGTTCACGGGTACACATGTTTGTCGAGAGTCTCTAGGTTCTCATCAAATTAATTCATTTGCAACATTGATTGAGGAAAATCTTCAAACATCTTTAGAGTTACCAAGAGTTCAAATTCCTTAGTTGAAGAAAATGGCCGATGGAAAAAATCCTCAAAAGGGAGGAAAAAGGAAAGAGGAGCACAGTGCCTTTGAGATCCCTATGGATATAAACTCAGGCTGTTGCGCGCCTGATGAGAGGATTCATGGCAAAGAGACTGACAAGCAGCGCAAGAGGTGCATGCAAAGAATCAAACACAAGTGGGCTTATGAATGGAGGGATTACAGGTATGTAACGCCAAAATCCATGAAGGAACTCGCAGTAAATCCACCATGCAAGAGGCCACCTCTAGCTCTTGGACAAATTGCTGACCCCACAAGCATCACAAGGGGTGAAGAATTTCCAGTAGAATGGGCAAAGTATCAAGCCAAGTTGAAGAAGCAAGCTCTCAAGGATGTTGAAGATTTCAACAGAGCCTCAAAGGCATCAGGTGATGCCGGTGCCAGTGCTAGTGCACCTAAGAAGGCTATGCAGAAAAAGCCAGCCCCAAAACCAAAGCCGTTAGCACAAAAGCCCTTAGTGGCAAAGCCTTCATTTTCAAAGGCTTAGGCACCCAAGGCCATAGCTATTGCACAGTTGTCAGCACCTCCACTAGCCACAAGTTCTTCAATGGTCGCTGCAAAAGCTTCAACTCCTGTTGTGCTTGCAGCTTGCCAACACACTCAAGGTTTTCCAATAGCCAACATTGCAGCATCAAGTGCCTCTGCTAGTGGGCACACCTCTTCAAACATGCCCAAGCTAAAGATCAAGACCACTGGAGGTCGTGCTACTAGACCTAGGGATGGCAGTTTTGCCCATGGGTATGCGTACCCGCGGGTACCCTACCCGAATACAATGGGCATGGGCAAGACATGAAGAGGTTTTGCTCCCATGGGTAATGGGTATTCATACCCGCAAAATATATGGGTAGGGCATGGGTATGAAATTGCGCCCATGGGTAACCCAATGGATACCCACAAAAAAATTAATAAATGAAAATAAGTCCTATGACATGTGGTGTCAACATCCAACTCCCATGGCCCATCCCTAAATCGTGTGTTCCCTAAACCAGCCATAGCTGATATGCTCACACGCGCTTTCTCGCCACTCCCCCCTACATCATATATGTCTCCTCAAAAAGATGAAATCTTGAATTCTCGTCGTCGAAAACTCTTGTCCATCTCTCGATCCAGCAATCCCCAATTCCCACAGCCGTCTCCCACTATGTCGAGATTCCAACAACCGTTGCTCATACTCGCTTGATTCCTCCAAGAGGCCACCCACCGGAGGAGGCTGCATCGGTGCTATACTACTCGTTTATCATCACTTGAATTTTAGACCCATTTCTCTATTTTTTATAAATTTAAATACCATAGATTGTACCCATTGGATACCCATTGGGTATAGGATACCAGATGGGTATGGGCATGGGTATCGATTTATACCAATGGGTATTGTAGTGGGTGGGTATAGAAAGTTTCTATGGGTATGGGTTTGGGCAGAAGGAGGTTGTACCCGCCCATACCCTACCCACTACCATCCCTAACTAGACCCAACCCCAAGAGCAAGGGCGTAGTGCCTCGGGCTAATGAAAATGACTTGGCTGATGAATATGAGCTTGCTGAGTTCATTCCGAGGAGAGTTGAAGAAGATGCTATTGCTAAGAACACCTCTATGCCACTGATGCTGGATCCGAGGAAGATCCTAGACTTCATGTAGATATGGGTCAAGAAGCCAGATACCCCGCTTGACGACATTAATTTTCCACCAGGTCCAAGCCACGTGCTCTATTCTTTCATTTTGACTGAGAAGCACAAGCAAAGCTTGTGAGGAAATAACAACAATTGAAGGAGAAGGAGTTGAGAAAGAACATGTTCACAATATCCCCTCAGCAGCTATTGACGTTGCATTCTGAAATTCAACAGATGTTTGACGAATATGAGCTCCAAGCCAACCATTGTAGTGGTGTGCGTGATAGATTCATCAACGCAACCAAGCAAGTGGTTGATGACCACAACAAGAGGGAGGATGCCAAGCATGGGCAAGTGCCTCCATCAAGTTCCTCATCCCTCTACAAGATCCTTAGGATAGTGAGAGTGCGCCTTCTCCTTACCCCTAAAGAACAAGCTAGGGCAACAAAAAATGTTGCACCTGAATAAACCACCAGGGCAACTACATCAATCGTGCCTGAAGAAACTACACCGACCACTTCCTCAGCTGCAGCGCCAACACAGTCTTCATCTTTGAAGCTTATCGCCCTTCCTTCTGCATCAGAAGCGAAGAAGACCATGGCAGCTAAGAAGGAAGCAAAGAAAAGCTTCAACCCCTCTGACCATTGAATCAGTGAAGAAATTGAAGACGGCTCCTATGTCTTCATTTGTGCCAATTGATACTACCCCAATTTCATTAGGGCCCCCCTACCCGTATTGTTGAAGATCTCTAGATTGTTCCGTATGGAGTGGAGTATGTCATTCCTCCTGCTGATGAAAATGATGAAGAGGATACCCACTCTGCTGCTACCACATAGCAGGTAGATGAAGAAAATCGAGTGGAAGAAGATGCTTCACTTAATTAGGTATCATCGCGGAAACCACAACGAGTCCTTGTGATTGAAGAAAAATATGCTTCATCCGCAAGCGATGAAGGAACTGATGAGGACATGAATATTGATGGCTCCACAATGCTAGTGATCCATGATGAATTTTGGGATGCAACTCACCCAATTTTCCCATCACCACGCCTCTCACCCAAGTACCTCAGTCGCCTGCAAGGTCTAAAGAAATTCGCACTGGTTCTGAAGATCAACAATGTGACACCCCCGATTCGACCATACACTAGTTATACACCCAAATGTGTACGATCAAGATCAGAGACTCACGTGAAGATTTCACAGCACAACTCTAGACACAAAATAAAATAATACAAGCTTCACATTACAAGCGAGGGGCCTCGAGGGCTCGAATACAAGCTCGATACACAAGAGTCAGCGAAGGCAACAATATCTGAGTACAGACATAAGTTAAACAAGACTGCCTTAAGAAGGCTAGCACAAACATCAATGATCGAAGAGGCAAGGCCTCCTGCCTGGGACCTCCTAACTACTACTGGTCCTCGGCAGTCTCCACATAGCAGCAAGCACCATCGGGGAAGTAGTATCTGTCGTTGGTGGCATCTGGCTCCAGGGATCCACCATCTGGTTGCAACAACCGGAAAGATGAAAGAAGGGGAAAAGGGGGTAGCAAAGCAACCATGAGTACTCATTCAAAGTACTCGCAAGCATCAGATCTATACTAAGTATGCATTGGTATCAAATGGAAGGTTTGTAACTGCGGACTGAACTTCGGAATGCCAAAATAGAGGGGAAGGCCTAGCCTATCAAAGACTAGCGTCTTCAAGCAGCTCCAAGCATCTTGCAACATGTAAAAGAGTAAAGAATAGCATTTTAATATTTAACAAATATGTTGTAGAAACAATGCTGAGAGATCCTTTCTAGAATCCCTGCGAGAAAGCAATCCCGGAGCCACATATCCATCACATATCTCAAGTATCCATTTCTAGTTATATTAGATTAGGATATAAGTCTGAACGTCTGTTACCGTGGACATGAATATTAATAGATCATCTTCCCTGCAGGGGTGCACCACGTTTTCCAACACGCTTGAGTACTCTGGCAGGACACACTCTTCTGGGTCAATGCCCGGCCTCAGAAGATTAACACGTCGCAGCCCTACCTAGGCTCAGCATAGAGGTCCCCGCCGGTCTACATCCTAAGCACTCTGGGGTCTGGGCCCATCTCCCGTAGCACTCCGAGTCATTGTGCGCAAGGGGATACTAGCACCACCTCTGCCTGGATGGTGCGATCTGGCCCGACCACGATGCTGAACTGGACATCTAACAAAGCTTTGGCTGATACTGCAACGCCGAGGCCCATAACTATTCTCGCCTGGTGGTTAGTGCATAAAGGCCAGAGGCCAACTTAGAACAAATACCCAAACCATAGTGTATTACTAGGTTGCAGAGACGAGCAGAGACTCACAATCGATGTGACCCCATCGCCCCATCTCGTGGACTTACGACAAGGGCCCAGAATGCCCGGCCATGCCACATAATTATCTAGTGGGTGCTCTCTGGGACCGCTCAACTTTCACAAAGGTCTCAAGTAAAGTCAGGGTAACCATGTGTCCAAACATCAAAGGGAAAACCCGAGGAATCACCCTCGATGGATTCCACTCGATGTAATCATCAAGCTAAACGTGGGAGGAATCACCCTCGAGGTCCACACTTGAGAGGTTGCACAACAGAGTCATATCAGGAGTGGTGAAGGAGGAATCACCCTCGATGCCCACGACCGAATAGCTACACTACAGAGTTATCATAAGGAGTGCGTTACGAGGTATCACCCTTGGTAGTCGATAGTATCTCTGCAGAGTCGAGGAACAAAGGGGTCTGATGTGATATGAGGTGTCGGGCTCTGGTCGTCGATCACGTTAATCGATTCGTCAATGATGAAGCAGGGGTGAGGGAGTCCTGGATTAAGGGGTCCTCGGATGGCCGGACTATTAACATGGGCCGGACTGTTGGGCTATGAAGATACAAGATAGAAGACTTCTTCCCGTGTCTGGATGGGACTCTCCTTGGCGTGAAAGGCAAGCTTGGCGATTCGGATATGTAGATTCCTTTCTCTGTAACCGACCTTGTACAACCCTAGACCCCTCCGGTGTCTATATAAACCGGAGGGCTTAGTCCATAGAGGCAATCACAATCATATAGGCTAGACTTCCAGGGTTTCAGCCATTATGATCTCGTGGTAGATCAACTCTTGTAATACTCATATTCATCAAGATCAATCAAGCAGGAAGTAGGGTATTACCTCCATAGAGAGGGACCGAACCTGGGTAAACATCGTGTCCCCCGTCTCCTGTTACCACCGACCTTAGACGCACAGTTCAGGACCCCCTACCCGAGATCCGCCGGTTTTGACACCGACATTGGTGCTTTCATTGAGAGTTTCTGCTGTGACATCGAAGATAGGATTGATGGCTCACCTTGTTATCAAGGACAACATCACCTCCGAAGGAGCCCTGGCCTCGGGCCAAACCCTCCGGCTGGGCGGCTTCATTATGACCGCCCGTTCGGCCGTCGGGCCGACGATGACTTCTCGGGTCATCAAAAATCGCCTCTGCGTCAACTCAGAATACTCCAAACAAATGGATCCAACGAAGTTGTCATCTTTAAATGAACTCCTGGATCACATTGATGCCTTGGGGGTCGCTATAGACTATGATTGGATTCGGCTTAAACCCGACTAGAGAGAAATCAAATCTCCGCCGATCACCCATCAGATAGCGGTAGTAGAGGAGCAATGCAACAACCCGTCCTCTATACTGAGGACGAACTATGTTTGGATTTCCAAACTCGAAGAACCGGACGTCCGTGCGCGAAAGGACGTACCCCATCTTCCGAGCCTAGAGCTGGACGGTGGACCTAAAAAATTGGTTGACATCCCGGAGCCCAAACTGTTAAGCTCAGAAGTTCCTCAAGCTCCGGATCCCAAATTGGGTCAGGGTTCGGATTCAATTCCACCCACCCACCCTGATATACGCGATCTCATATGTATACGACAGTAGTCCAAGGAGGCAGTCCATCACTTTTGGGCCAGATTCCTCCTTGTTAAAGACAAGATCACAGATTGCTGCGATGAAGATGCGATCTCATTATTCCGCAACAATTGCACGAGCGAGGGAATCCTCAACTCCATTAACCGCTGTCGCGTATTACACTTCGCTGACTTGGCATCGATAGTACGGAAATACTGCGCAACGGAAAGCACCTGGAAAACTCAGGCAGCTCCTTGGGAGCCACCAACTTCCACTCGACCCCTTGTCTGAACAAAAAGGGCGCACCCTCATTGGTCGCCTGACCCAATAGTAAAGAAATCAAAGCCTATTACGGGGCGCGGAACCGTTCTGGAGGGATGGCTCGATCAACCATGCAAAATACACACAATGCCGGATACCATACCAACCCACAGCCTTAGAGCATGTTGGATACTCCGGCAAGTGGCCAAAAGGGGCGAGGATCTCCTCAGCAAAAATATGGCAGAGCAACATCCCATGGAAGACGACGACCTCAGAGTATTGACGGTTTTCGAGACTTTTGCCTCAAACAATAGGCATAAAAGGGCACTCTGCGACCTCGCCGAAGTCTGCCAAGTCACAGCAATAAACCCCTGGAACGACACAGCCATAACTTTCAATGCCGGCGACGAACCAAAATTCAAGACAGTCCGGGCACCTTCCGCCTTAGTCCTCAATCTGATGGTGGACGGCTTTCGGCTTACCAAAGTGCTCATGGACGGCGGCAGCGGACTAAACCTCATTTACGAGGAAACTCTCAATAAAATGGCAATAGATAGGAGCTGCATTGAGCAAAGTAGCACGACCTTTCAAGGAATAATTCCCAGCCAAGAGGCACGATGCGCGGGAAAAATCACACTTGATGTGGTATTCGACACGCTGGAGAACTATCGATTCGAAGAGATAACCTTCCAGGTGGCCCCTTTCAACAGCGGATATCACGCCTTATTAGGGTGAGATGCATTCGCACGCTTCCAAGCTATACCTCATTATGGGTACTTGAAGCTCAAGATGCCCGGGCCTAATGGTATCATCACTCTTGCTAGCGATCCAGACATAGCACTCCGCGTAGAAAATAAAACTGCAGCCCTGGCCCTCGAAGCATTGTCTGAAGCCCTCGCGGCCGAAGAGTTAACCACATTGTGCTCCACGGTGGATAGGGACGACGTGATCCTGGACAAGCGACCCAAATCCACCTCCTTTAAACCAGCACACAAAATAGTCAAATTCCAAGTCCACCCGACGGACCCCAAGAAAAAAGCATCCATCAGGGCACAGCTGGACCCAATGGTTGACGCCACACTACGAGCGTTCCTACGTGAAAACAAGGACATATTCGCCTGGCACCCTTGTGATATGCCAGGGATCCCATGCAGGCTGGCCGAACACAGCCTTAATATATTGAAGGGATACAAGCCAGTCAAGCAAACACTGCGGCGCTTTTCAGAACCCAAACGACAAGCTATGGGGGAGGAGCTAGCCAAGTTACTCGAGTCCGGATTCATCAGAGAAATAAAACACCTGGACTAGCTAGCAAACCTAGTGATGGTACCAAAGAAGGATAAATCCTGGCGCCTATGTGTCGATTTCAAAGACCTCAACAAGGCCTGCCCTAAAGATCCCTTCCCCCTCCCCTGCATCAATCAGATTATCGATGCTACCATAGGACACGACTCACTGTGTTTCCTCAACGCATACTCCGGATACCATCAAATCAAGATGAAGGAGTCTGATCAAGCCGCAACAACATTTATCAACCCATACGAGCCCTTCTGCTTCAACACTATGCCCTTCGGGCTCAAGAACGCCGGTGCCACCTACTAACGCATGATTCAAACATGCCTGGAGAAACAAATCGGCAAGACAGTTGAAGCATACGTGGATGACGTAGTCATCAAAACTAGGCACGTCGAGTCATTAATAGACGATCTGCGTCTCACATTCGACAACCTCCGAACATATGACATCAAGCTCAATCCGGAAAAGTGTGTTTTCGGCGTTCCCGCTGGAAAACTGCTGGGCTTCATTGTTTACAATAGGGGAATTGAGGCAAACCCAGCTAAAATCCGAGCTTTGTCACAGTTGGCTATGCCAACAGATCTTAAACAAGTCCAAAAATTAGCCGGATGTGTGGCAGCTTTAAGCCGCTTTATCTCCAGATTAGGAGAGAAAGGATTGCCGCTTTGTCGCTTTCTCTGATGCACCGAACACTTCGAGTCGACGGATGCGGCAATGGACGGACTGGAAGAAATAAAGGATCTTTTAGCGAGCAACCCAATCCTGGCCGCGCCGAACGTTAGTGAACCCATGTTAGTATACATATCAGCAACACACCAAGTCGTAAGTGCGGTGCTCGTCGTCGAACGAGATGAGGACAGACACAAATTCCCGCTTCAGAAGCCGTTATACTACAT
Organism: Triticum dicoccoides; assembly: GCF_002162155.2. Lineage (NCBI taxonomy): Eukaryota > Viridiplantae > Streptophyta > Magnoliopsida > Poales > Poaceae > Triticum > Triticum dicoccoides. The sequence continues at coordinate 162,897,357 of NC_041387.1, read as the reverse complement.
ATCCACTATCCTCACACCATGCAAATCCCGGTACCCTCATTACCAAAAAATAGCATACGCGGTCTTCATGAAATCCCGGAAGCTACGACACTACTTTCAAGAGTGCTCAATAAGGGTGGCCTCCGAGGTACCACTCAATGACATAATAAACAAGCGCGACGCCACGAGCCGGATTTCCAAGTGGGTCATTGAGCTCCTCCCATTCGACATAACATACAAACCGCACCGGGCCATTAAATCTCAAGTACTAGCCAACTTCGTCGCCGAATGGACAGAGGCCGAGCTCCCTAAAGAGTACGACACATATTCCAACTGGGTCATGCACTTCGACGGATCCAAAATGTTGGCATGCTTAGGAGTAGGCGTTGCCTTAACGTCCCCCACTGGAGACACAATTCAGTATGTACTCCAAATATTATACACAGAGTCCAACAATGCAACCGAATTGGAGGCCTTGTTGCATGGTCTTCGGATGGCTGTCTCCATGGGCATACAACGCCTAGAAGTGCGTGGGGATTCAAACCTCGCAATATCCCAAATAAATGGAGCTTTTGACGCCAACGATCTGAAGACGGCAGCTTACCGTAAAGCCGTTCTCAAAATGTCAGCTTGGTTCGAGGGGCTATAGTTTCACCATGTGGCTCGAGAAAGTAATCAAGCGGTGGATGTCCTTGCTCGCATCAGCGCCAAGCGCGACCCCATCCCACCTAACATCTTTTTGGAAAGGATTTTGAAGCCATCCGTGGTGTAGCAAGGGGAGAGCGGCAACACCAATCCGGATCGGACTATAACCCCAGATTCTGAACACACTGACATCATTGGGGCCTCAGCCACCGAAATTACACCGTCGTCCCATCTCATCATGGTAGTCATCGCCCCATGGACCAAACACTTCTTGGCCTACCTTAATAGCCAAGAACTCCCCGAGGATCAAAATTAGGCGCCCTGCATTGTGCAGCGCTCTAAAGCCTACAAGGTTCACGAGGGATAACTCTACAAGAAAAGCGCTACCGGAGTACTTCAAAGATGTATCTCTGAGGAAGAAGGGCGGCAGCTCTTGGCTGAAATTCATGCCGGTCTCGGTGGTCACCACGCCGCGGCTCGGGCCCGTGTAAGCAAGGCCTTCCGTATAGGTTTCTATTGGCCGACGGCCCGAGCAGACGCACAGGACCTTGTCCAACATTGTGTCGGATGCCAGCTTTTCGCCAACCAAAGCCATATGCCACCTGTCGGTGTCAAAACCGGCGGATCTCGGGTAGGGGGTCCCGATCTGTGTGTCAAGGCCGATGGTAATAGCAAGCGAGGGACACGTATGTTTACCCAGGTTCGAGCCCTCTCGATGGAGGTAAAACCCTACTTCCTGCTTGATTAATATGGATGATATGGGTAGTACAAGAGTAGATCTACCACGAGATCGTAGAGGCTAAACCCTAAGAGCTAGCCTATGATGGTATGATTGTAATTGTGATCAGCCTTCTAAGGACCAACCTCTCCGGTTTATATAGACACCGGAGAGGGCTAGGGTTTACATGGAGTCGGTTACAAAGAAGGAAACATAATATCCAGATCGCCAAGCTTGCCTTCCACACAAAGGAGAGTCCCATCCGGACACGGACCAAAGTCTTGAGTCTTGTATCTTCACGCTTCAATAGTCCGGATGTTGTACACAGTCCGGCTGTCCGGATACCCCCTAATCCAGGACTCCCTCAGTAGCCCCTGAACCAGGCTTCAATGACGATGAGTCTAGCGCGCAGTATTTTCTTCGGCATTGCAAGGCGGGTTCCTTCTCTGAATACTCAAAAGTACCTGTTACAACGAATAATGTCCGGCCTCCGACCAATGTTGTGCTCCTCGGCTTTAGTGCCTCGGTAATGACCATCTCCATGTGTCGAGCGAATGCGAGGAGTCGAGGCATTTTTGCATTTGCCACCCTCGATCCTTCGGGCTAACCGTCTATTTGAAGGGACGAGCATCCAACAGAGCGCTCCGCGAAAAGCCATTCCAGCATGGCCGACCGTCGTAGCTCTTCTGCCCGCCCTTCTCGTTCCAAGTCAGGGGATTGGGGAGAGTGCTTAGTTCCTCACAGCCGTTTGGTAAAGTTACAAACCCAAGGGTTCCTCCCACTGGCGTTCATGGTCTCTGTTCGAGCCGGAATAGCCACTTATGACGGAGGGGAACAAGCGGAGGGATCTCCAAGCCCATCTCCAGAGGAGCGCGTATGCCTCATCCCGCATCTGCTAAGGGGCGTCGGGTTTCCCATTCACCCGTTTCTTCGCAGGCTCCTGGAGTTCTACGATGTCCATTTGCACAATTTTACCCCTGCCTCTATTTTGCACATAGCGGGGTATGTCGCACTTTGCGAGCTGTTCTTAGGCTATGAACCTCACTTCGGATTATGGAGGAAGCTATTCTGCCTTGTTACCCGCACCCAGGGAGAGTCCCTATATCAAGTGGGCGGGGCCGAAGTATGGCGCATTGCCGAAACCGGATACCTATCCGGCACTCCCAAGAAGGCACCAGAAGACTGGCCTTCAGAGTGGTTTTATATTGATGACGTTCCCCTTCCGGATCCAGTCCGGCCGGGTCTCCCCAAGTTCAACAATGCCCCACCGAGGGCACGCCTAAGCTGGCGCCCCCGCGACCCTCAAGAAGAGGATATGACGGAAATACATTCCCTGATGAGCAGGATAAAGTTGCTGGCCAAATCCGGACTGACGATAGTCGAGGTTATGGCGATATGCATAAGGTGGGGAGTGCAACCGCTCCAATATTGGGGGAAGCCCATGTGGCATTTCAACGGGGAGGACGACGCCACCCGCTGCGGCCGTAAGGGGCCGGACTCCGTTGCCGCTTTGGCAAGGATATTGTCCGATTTGTACAAAGTGGAAGAGGAGGAATTCCTCCGCATAAAAACGCGGGACGGATTCTCCATGTACAACCCCCCAGAGTGGGTAAGTTGCCATTCTTTTCCCTGCTTCACTTACTCCAGCGTTCTTCTGCTAAGGTTACTTGCATCAATTCTTGTTGAGCAGGAACTGAGGAGGGCCATAGAAGGAATCTTCAGCCCCTCCCCACAACCAGAGGACCCTGAAAGGGCCCTAGATCCGGGACTCAAAGTAGATCCGGATATCACTGTGGAGCTTGTCAACGGGGTATTCTATTAAGCGAGCTGGGATGGCGCCCCAGTGGCCATTACGGTCGACTACCCTGGACTGCTCCCCGCGTCGCGTGTAAGCCGAACTAAAAAACCCTATCCTCCGAAGAGGACTCCCCCCAGGTACTATAATTTACCCTTGAGGCGTCGTTCTATTTGCAGAAACGACGGCCGGAGCGAGGGGCCGAGACCCTAGGGACTCGTCCACCACGGGCGCCCGGATCGGGCAGGCTCAAGAGGAAGGCGGTGAGGGTTGACACACCGCTACAGAGGTAAAGTAATAACTTGTCCTGTAATTATAGAATTTGAAATATGACAGCGCCCTTTGTGTCTGGCAGGAAGAGGAATGACCGGACTATATCCGGAGACCCCACCAATCACGCCTCCACCAGCGGGTTCCAGAACCATCTTCGGGGGCGGAGCCGGACACGGGGCCAGCACCGCATAGCTCCCCGACGGAGGATGCGGATATGTGTTCGGCCACGAACTCCGAATTGGAGAGCACCATGAATCACCGGCGCCGGAGGGCCGTGCTCCGGAACAACATCTTTTCCGAAGAGGCTTTTAATGCCTTCAATTCGGCGGACGCATACGTCCGAGCTGCTCGGGGCGGGCTTGCCCAAGCGACAAACCAGTATACCAAAGAAATACAGGTAAGAAATTTTGATAAGTATGTATAGCAGTAGCCCCTGAGACTTAGAATAGTTGGGACAACTGTTTGAAGGATCAATATATGTACAGGTCCTTGTGGACAAGAATGAGCAATTGGCTCAGGAGCTGGAGGCATGCAAGGCCCAGCTGACTAACGCGGTAGCCAAGTTAGAGGGATCCCGGAAGGCCCCCTCTGGTAATATTTGTCTGCATTATATGCAGATTTACCAGTTAGTAAATAGCTGGTGCGGTTAGTCTGACAGAAAATTCTGCAGACAATCCCTCTCGGTGTTTTGGGAACGGGGGTACCCAGACTTGCCTGCCCGCGGCCTGCGGCGTGGCTCAAGGAGTGGCCCAGTACAGCCCATCTTCATCAGAACATGCTCAAGACCCTCGCGAGGGGACAAGCCTCGCGGGGCGAACGATAGGAGGCTTCCTCAGGCACGGCCTCGTCAGGCTAGCTCGCGAGGAGGCGGAGAGATCAAGGCAAGGTACCTCATGAGGTGTCCGTGACGCAAGCCATGACGACCAAGGCCAGGCGGGCGCCAGGAGGGCGCCAGCCTGCGCAGAATCCTTGTTTCCTCTTTGGTGCAAAGGGGGCAAGCGCAGGCAAGGGTATCAAGCAAAGGCAACCATTTCGGTGCAACAAGACCAAGACCAGCAGGACGGCAGAACGGAGGTCATCGTGGATCCCAAGCCGGCGTCATCGTCAGGGTCTTTGGCAGGCGAGGACCATCTTTAGTCAGGATAAGTGTACTAGATGTTCCTCTTCAAAATGGCCAATTGTTGGCGCCCTTCCCGCTTAATATTTGGGGAGAGGCCCAGGGCCTCCACCTATAAATAGGACTAGCCACCCACAGGGTAGAGGCATCGGATCCGCACCTGAGACACAGAGTGAGAAGCAACTGAACTCCCATAGTAGTTCATCGCACCAGCCAAGAACAGACCCTCGCGAGGCTGTTCTTCCCTTGTACTGTTCCTCATTAGCCCCAGAGGCAATCCACCACACCACAAACTGGAGTAGGGTATTACACCACAATGGTGACCTGAACTAGTATAAATCTTGTGTCCCTTGTGTCGTGCCTCGTGTAGTTTTAGATCCTGGCGAGGCGGTGAGACATGGGTAGGCAGGAGGCGTGATTTCCACGTGCACCCCAGTGTTCGAACCTCAAGGGTCTGCCGGAACCCGAAATCCGACATTTGGCGCGCCAGGTAGGGGTGTGCCGGAATCTGCCTTCCGTCACCTCGTGTTTAACCGCCCGTCCCATCCATGTCAGATGCACGTCGCGCCCGCGCCGAGCGCCGGGCCGCTCTCGCCACTCGCATCGCCCAGACGGCCCCCGTCGGCGGGCGCCCCCGCTGTTCCCGTTGCCTACCGTCAACACCGCCACTGGCCCTGCGAGGAACGAGCAGCAGGCGTCGTCCCTGCATCCTTCTGTGCGGCGAGAAGGCCGCACCGCCACCCCGTCGGTGACTCCGGCCGGCTCCTCGTCCCACGCTCGTCGCGCTCCTGCGGATGTGCACGCCGCGCTGCTCCTGGCGTGGGAGCTCCTGCACAACCCACCCGTCGACGACCTCTACGACGAGTGGCTCGCCCGCATCATCGAGCTCGTCAGCGCCGCTGGGGGCTCCCCTGCACCATCCCTCTCACTGCACCGCGCCCCGCCCTGCACGAGCGACGAAGCTCCGGGGACGCCTCAGCTGCCCCCCCTCAAGAAGGCGCCTTGGCCCCAAGGCGCGTGGCCCCTGGGCGAAACCCTCTCCGTCCGGCGCCGGCACAGCAAGAGAAGAGCTGCCAAGAGATCCCTCGTCCCCAAGAAGCCGCCCGTGTGCTCCCCGCACCGGCTCGGCACGAACGCGCTCCTGCTCCAGCGCATCAAGACCCCACGCTACACCTGGCTACAGCGCACAGAGACCCGCAAGATCAAGCTCTCCGTCACCCAAGGGCTCCCGCGGCCACTTTAGGCTGTCGTGCCTTCTCCGCCGAGCTGCGCAGCGTGGCCTGGGCGGGCAAGTTCAAGTCAGACCTGCCCCCGCGCTATGATGGCACGGCTGACCCTGCAGAGTTCCTCCAGCTCTATGAACTGGGCATCGAAGTCACCAACGGGGATGAGAAGGTCATGGCAAACTGGTTCCCCATGGTGCTCAAGGACGGCGCCCGCACTTGGCTCCTGAACATGGCTCCTGGCACGATATCCTCCTGGGATGAGATGCGCACCCGATTCATCGCCAACTTCCAAGGCACCCGCGACCGGCCCCCGGCCATGAGCGACTTGCGCCGCATCAAGCAGCAGCCGGGAGAGACCCTGCAGAAGTTCATCCAGCACTTCAACATCGCTCGCCTTAAGATCCCCAAGGTGTCTGAGGAGGCCATCATCTCGGCCTTCTCCGACGGCGTGCGTGACGTCATGATGAAGGAGGAGCTCACGATTCATGAGGACCTGTGCACCTCCCTGGAGCTGTTCAATCTGGCGATCAAGTGCGCTAGGGGTGAGGAAGGGCGCCTCTCCCTCCTCGAGCTGCTAGCTGCTGACCCAGAAGAGAAGAAGCCCAAGGCCAAGGACGTGAAGCGCAAGGGGGCTGTCATGCTTGCAGCAAAACCAGATACCAAGCAAGGCAGGGATCAGCCTGAGTCATCCAAGGGTAGCCGGTACTACGTGTACCATGACCTCCACACCCACAACACCAATGAATGCCAAGAGCTCAGGGCCGTACGAGACGTGTGTGCCGGCAGACGCCCCGAGCGCAGCGACCGAGCTATGGCCGAGGAGGAGGAAGAGGTGGAGGACGATGAGAAGACCGTGGCCCTCGCCAAGGGTGGCGCGACCGACCTCGCGAGGACCGCTGGCAGGACCAGCCTCGTGAGGGAGGTTGGAGGGACCCACCTCGCGAGGGGGGTTGGAGGGATCAGCCTCGCGAGGATCTCCCACAAGGCAACGCGGGCCTCCCTCCTCTGCCACCACAGCCGAGGAGGAATGAAGACCATCACCAGGATGAGGGGGCTGGAGGCTTTCTGGAGCCGCGCGCAATCGCTTGCATCCTGGGTGGCGCTCAAGCCCCGGCCTCTCAGCGCATCTTCAAGTAGTTTGCTCGCGAAGTGAATGCAGTCCTCCCCAAGCTTGAGGCCACACGCCCTCTCAGGTGGTCAGCGTGCGCTATCATGTTCAACTCAGCGGATCAGCTCAAGTACGCGGCCACAGCAGGAGTCCTCCTGATGCTTTGTTCCCCAATCATTAGCAATGTGCAAGTCACCAAGACCCTCATCAATGGCAGAGCGGGGCTCAATGTCCTATCCGTCGAGACGTTCAACAATCTCCAAGTGCCATACAATCAGCTGCAGCCAACCAAGCCTTTCTCTGGAGTCACTGATGGTTCCATGGTTCCGATAGGGCAAGTCCGCCTTCCTGTTACCTTCGGGAAGCGCGGCAATTACCGCACCGAGCTCATTGAATTCAACGTCGCTCACATCCGCCTGACGTACAATGCCATGCTCGGGTACCCAGCCCTGGCCAAGTTCATGGCCGTGACCCATCACGGCTACAATGTCCTCAAGATGCCAGGAAGCGGTGGAGTCATCACTGTGCCTTGTGAAGAGAGAGACGTTGTGTGTTCTCTGGAACGTGCTTTCCAAGCTGCATCAATTGAAGACCCAGATCATAGGAACGGGAGGCTTCCCGAGGCTGCTCCTAAGAAGAAGAAGACATCGCGTGGCCCGACCCCTCGGGAGGCAGGCCCCTCAGGGTCCGCGCCTGTTCAAGGGGCACCTCCTTCTGTCGCATAGGAAGGCGCGCCCGGTGCCCTCCTCGGGCAAGGCTCGGGGGCTTTCTTCTGGAGGGCCATCGGCTTTGCTAAGATCACGAGGGAGGCGCTCGGGCACCACTTGGAAGCGTGCATCAATGCATGTTTCCCTCAGGAAGGAGCAAGGCAAGGAGGGCCAAACCCTCAGGAATTCGTCAGCGAGATCATTCAGGAGCTGCAGGAGTCAAGAGTCATGAGTGGCAGCTGCCGCTTGCCCGCCGTAGCTCCCCATCTAGGCAAGGATGGTGGGCTGCGCGTCTGCATCGACATACTAGGACTCAACCGAGCCGCATCTTAGGAGCACCTCTGGCCCTCACGCGTGGGGCGCTGCGAAGGTCCACCCCATAGCTATGTTCACATGCTTTACGGCCTGCCGAACGCGGCTGCTGTGCGTCAATGCCTCAAGAGGAGCATCTTGGAGGCTCAGGCGGTCAGGCATTCCACAGTCCTGGTGGAGATGGAGATGGTGTGCGAGGAGCCGCCAGCGCCTCCAGAGCCTCCTGAGGCCCCTGGGCCTGGGGGCTCGTGAAGATCGTCTCCCGCAGCGCACGCCGTCCGCTACTTCAGCATCCCTCCATCTTCAGCATCATCAGGTGACATCCTTCAAGTTTCATTTTCAGCTGGGAGCGCCCCCTAGGGCTGCATCATTCCCAGGCCGCTTGGGTCCGTCCGTGCGGCATGTATCCCTTTAGTTCATGTTTTCAGCTTACTTTATCGGGGGCGCCCCTCGGGCTGCATCATCCCCGAAGTCGCTCGGGCCCGACCCAGCGATGATCGTCTTTTTCTGCGTCTTTCTAAATGGATTTGCTCCTTCATGATTAACGTGCTTGACTTAATCGCCCGCTCGATTGACACCAACTGATGGAGCTACTCCCTCACGGCACGACGCTTGCGCATGGGTCCGTCCCTGCAACATTGACAAACCTTGATGGCTGAGCTCTGGCTGCGGCAACCCCGCAGGGCGCCACCTCACCAAGCCTTTAGTGCCTCGTCATCTTCCTAGAGTAACCAGCAGCTGGCCAGCAATTGTAACGGCAAACCGTTGCTTTTCTCATGATGGACTCGCATGATCGCTTTAAGGAGCTGCGTCGGGTGGGGCCTCCAAAGCATCTCCTTCGCTCTCGTCCACGCGAACCGCTTGCACGTTAAGGGGGGGGGTACCTGAGCATTGCGACTCATGGGCTCTTACTGGCTCTCCAGCACTCACCCTTTGGCCTTGTCCACGGCATCGCGACCTGGCATACCAGCGATGGTTGAGCCTGCTCGAGTGCCGGGACCTGAGGACGTAGAGCACGAGGGGGAGAAAAGGCAAGAGAGAAGAGGCACGTGGGGATTTCGCCAGGCAACTCCTTAGCTGTTAACGCGCGGGCTCGGCGCCACGCCAAGGAGTGGTTTCTGACCCCCGAGATAAGTCATCCTCCGGAAACACTAGCTATCGCAGTACCGACCTTGCACCTAATGCAGTTCCGTTTTGGCGACGTCGCGCTTCTTTCTCACCGAACGATGGCTGCTTGAGCGCTAAAGGGTACCTCCTAAGCATCGCGACTCAGGGGCTCTTACTGGACCCCGTGCCGCTCACCTCCTGGCCTTGACCACGGCATCGCGACCTGGCATACCAGCGACGGCTGAAACCTGCCTTGGGACCGGGACCTATCAGCGCAGAGCGTCAAGTCCTCGCGAGGTTCGAAAGGAGGAACTAAGCTAAGACGGGACGAGCATCCCTCACCACTTCATGATAAGGTTCATATTAACAAATGGAACTACAAGCACCTTACAAACCCCCGCGGGGTGTGTTCTTCGATTCCTCGCAGGGAACAAAAGGAGCAAATCCTAAAGAGTGCTAACTATGCGCGCCTCCGCAAGGGACGCCATCATCAACAGTGGGCCGTCAGCCACCGGCGCCAACCCCATACAGATCAGTGGCGACGGCGGCCTGATGAGCCTGCCCTGCTCCGGGAGCGACGGAAGCTCGGGGGCTCGTAGCTGTCGTCGCTCGTCTCCGGGGTCGCGAGGAGCTCGACGGAGTCGCTGGATCCTCCGACACCTGCTCTACCTGAGGAGCTGCTGGGGAAGCGGTTGACGAGCCTAGTCCTCACCGCGGCAGGGCCTCGGCCGCCTTTCTCTGGGCAGCACTCCAGCCGGCGTCCCTCCGTGTCAAAGACCTTGAAGAACATCAGGGAGGCGGCATCGTACTCGAGGTGGATTGCGAGGGCACCACCCGTCCTGCAGATCGGGGCGATCTCGCCCCAGCCACGGGTCAGGTAGACCCTGCCCGCAGCGACGACCTCGACCTCCGCTTCGGTCGCGGGGGTACTGTAGTCAGCATGCTGCAGCCAAAGCTCGATAGGCCCCCTCGGCGGAATCTTGAAGGCAAAGGAAGGAGGGAGGCGAATCCAGGACCGAGGAGGCATGGCGGCGTGAAGCACGAGCTCGTGGGAAGAGCCTTCGTCGTGAACTCCTGGAGGAACGACGCGCACCGCCATGACCCGTCGACGGCGACGGCGCCTCTGGCGATGCCGCTCGGCGCCAGCACCTTCAGGGCCCTCGATCCAGGTGTACAAGGGCAGTGGGAATCCTGGCGGCGGCCGCTCGAACTATGGCCTCGACACCTCCTGCCAAGCACCCCCTTCCCCGTGGCAAGAGACGAGCCGTTTCTTCGGAGGAAGCGGGACAGGACCCTCTCGGGGGGCCTTCCCCTTTTCTTCGGCAGAAAACCGACGGATCGGTGGTGTAGGGAGGAGCAAGGACGAAGAGGAAGACGAAGAGTAGCGGGAAGAGATGGACTGGAAGGGCTCGTGCCGTTCCGTACATATAGCCGAGGAAGGCCAACCGTTGGCCTCCACGATCACAGGTAATCATGACCCGTTTTGCATGCAGGGACTAGTCAATCCGTGCAGTTACCGAGGCGTTGTGGGGGAGCCAGGATGCCCACGTCCAATCAACAGCCACGCCGCACCCAAGGCTGCAAGCTATTGGGGCCCGCGGCGCTTCGCACTTGCCCCTTCGCTTCTCTGCTAAGCCAAGTCCAAGCGCGCCTTGGGCCCGGGGGCTACTGTCGGCGTTCTGGGAACGGGGGTACCCAGACTTGCCTACCTGCGGCCTGTGGCGTGGCTCAAGGAGTGGCCCAGTACGGCCCATCTTCATCAGCACATGCTCAAGACCCTCGCGAGGGGCCAAGCCTCGCGAGGCGGACGACAGGAGGCTTCCTCAAGCACGGCCTCGTCAGGCTGGCTCGCGAGGAGGCGGAGAGATCAAGGCAAGGTACCTCATGAGGTGCCCGTGACGCAAGCCATGACGACCAAGGCCAGGCGGGCACCAGGCGGGCGCCGGCCTGCGCAGAGTCCTTGTTTCCTCTTTGGTGCAAAGGGGGCAAGCGCAGGCAAGGGTATCAAGCAATGGCAACCATTTCGGTGCAACAAGACCAAGACCAGCAGGACGGCATAACGGAGGTCATCGTGGAGCCCAAGCCGGCGTCATCATCAGGGTCTTTGGCAGGCGAGGACCAACTTTAGTCAGGATAAGTGTACTAGATGTTCCCCTTCAAAATGGCCAATTGTTGGCGCCCTTCCCGCTCAATATTTGGGGAGTGGCCCAGGGCCTCCGCCTATAAATAGGACTAGCCACCCACAGGGTAGAGGCATCAGATCCGCACCTGAGACACAGAGTGAGAAGCGAGTGAACTCCCCTAGCAGTTCATCGCACTAGCCAAGAACAGACCCTCGCGAGGCTGTTCTTCCCTTGTACTGTTCCTCATCAGCCCTAGAGGTAATCCACCACACCACAAACTGGAGTAGGGTATTACACCACAATGGTGGCCTGAACTAGTATAAATCTCGTGTCCCTTGTGTCGTGCTTCATGTAGTTTTAGATCCTGGCGAGGCGGTGAGACATGGGTAGGCAGGACGTGTGATTTCCGCGTGCACCCCAGTGTTCAAACCTCAAGGGTCTTCCAGAACCAGAAATCTGACAATCCCGGGGTGAATCCGGAAGGCGTAATGGGTGACGAATCACATCTCCAACGGCAGCTAAAGGCCGGCGAACGCATCCTTACGCAGGTGACGCACGAGAAGAACAAGCTACAAGATGCCAATATTCGTCTGTACGTGGAATGAAAGGACGTCCGCGCTCAGCTGGAGGACTCCGTGAAGGAGAACAAAAGGCTTCGACGCGGCATTTATGGTAAGAGCTCAAGCAAACTGTGTGATAGTTCGGCGAGGAAGTTTTTTGAAAAAAAAATTCTTGCAGGAATGTTAATGGGTCGCCCTGAAGAGGAAATGCCCTCATCTGCAGGTGATTTACTGGAAGAATTTTCGCAGTTGCACGAGCGTGCTCGGAAGGTGATGCACGGCATTGCTCAGGCCTTGTGGCCATCAAGTTTCATGCCGAATGGCATGGGGGATCTTGCGGACCTGCTTCAAGGAGCCCGGTGGCGCTTCTGTCTATGGTAGATATCAGCATGCCGACAAGGAGCAAGGGAAGCCTGGGGCAATGGTGAAGATGCGCTACACCAAGCTGGACCAGAACCATATGGCCAATGTAGGACCGGCGGGGCCCGATGGGCAAGAAATTCCCGTGAGTCTGGTATATGACTAGGTAGCATTAGCCACTAAGTATTCTCAACAGGATTGTAGGCTAGATAGCCTGTTAGATGGTATAGAGGAGGAATATAGTCAGTCTCAGTGACTGTGTAATTTAATTGGCATAAGTAGCACCTAGCCGGATTGAAATCATTTGTCGTGGCGGACCTTTTCGCTTCAGCCCCCGGATCCTATAGTCCGGGATGTGTCCGAATACCCGCTCGGTTATACAAAAACCGGGGTATGCCTGGAGACTAGGCGTAGGGGTCATAAGTGCTTGAACAGACAAGTACCCAACTAGTTATGTTATATTGCATGGATAGCAAGAAACATCTTCTAGGGCGAATAGTTCCGTTAGGGGTTCCTTTCCTTGGGTATGCAAGTGTCGATGCACATGTCCGGACTGTGAGCGATGGCGCAGGATACAAAGCTTCTGTTTTTTTGTTGTAACCAATGAATACATCCTTTGTTCACCGATCGAATATTCCCTTAAGGAAACTAGCTTTCGGCTTCACCCAGTCTGAGGTACACATCCGGCTTAACCGGTAGTAACAATCGCAGAGGTGCTCCCCTTATGCCCTAGCCGAATTAACGGGAACGTAGGGCATAAACACAGGAGCCAGGCAACCCAGCTTGGCCACATCTTAAGTCATATCGATGCATATAATGGTGAAGAAAATGCACATATGGAAAAGGAACGCATATGCGATGGGCAGAAAGCCATTTAAAGTAATTATGTCTAGCTTCCGAATAGAAGCCCCCAGGTACAGCTTACACACATAGTACGTCCGGAATGGTCCGGGAGTCTGCACTGTATTAAATACTTTGTGTGAAGAGAAAAAGGGTCGAGAAAGGAGAGAAAATGGGTGGAGCATAAGTAAAAAGGAGGGGTAAGGAGGCGAACACTGAGTTCGGCGTTAGGTGTAGAATCTCCGGAGTCTGGCGGCATTCCATAGGTTCGGCTCAAGTATGTTATCGGATGCATTACGTAGACGATACGCTCCTCCGTTGAGAACTTTGTCAATGACGAAGGGACCTTCCCACTTGGGTTTGAGTTTGTCCTTCTTCTTCTCCGGTAGGCGTAGAACAAGCTCACCAATATTGTAAGTTTTGGGCCACACTTCTATGCTTTGATATCGTCGAGCCTACTGCTGATATAATGCGGAACGGGCTTTTGCGACATCACGCTCCTCCTCAAGGGCATCCAAGTTATCCTGCCGATCTAACTCGGCTTCCTTCTCTTCGTACATGCATACGCATGGCGAATCATGTATTATGTCGCAGGGTAGTACTGCTTCCGCACCATACACCATAAAAATGGTGTATATCCGGTGGTTCAATTCGGTGTGGTCCGCAGCCCCCAGAGTACGGAGTCGAGCTCTTCTACCCAGTGCGTATCCGATTCTGTTAAAATCGCACTAGTCTGGGTTTTATGCCGCTCATGATGAGACCATTTGCCCATTCGACCTGGCCGTTTGTTTGGTGGTGGAAGACGGAAGCGTTGTCGAGCTTAATGCCCATTTTGCCGCACCAAGTTTTCACTTCATCGGCTGTGAATTTGAGCCATTATCAGTGATGATGCTATGGGGGACACTGTACCGGTGTACGACCTCGGATATGAACTCTATTACTGGTCCGGATTCGGCCGTTTTAACTGGTTTGGCTTCGATCCATTTGGTGAATTTGTCCACCATGACCAATAAGTATTTTTTCTTATGGCTTCCCCCTTTAAGAGGTCCGACCATATCCAGCCCCCAGACCGTGAAGGGCAAGTTATGGGGATTGTTTGGAGAGCGGTAGGGGGCATATGACTCTGATTGGCGAAGAGCTGGTAGTCGACGCAATGTTGGACAAGGTCCTGTGCGTCTGCTCGGGCCGTGGCCAATAGAAGTCTGTACGGAAGGCTTTGCTGACTAGTGCTCGAGCTGTGGTGTGGTGTCCGCCCAGTCCGGCATGGATTTCAGCCAGGAGTTAATGCCCTTCCTCTTTGAATATGCACCTTTGGAGCACTCCGGTCGCGCTTTTCTTGTAGAGTTCCCCTTCGTGGACTTTATAAGCTTTAGAACGCCAGACTATGCAGCATGCTTCATTCTGGTCTTCGGGGAGCTCCTGCCTATTTAGGTAGGCCAAGAAAGGCTCGGTCCACGGGACGATTACAGCCATGATTTCGTGGGCCGAAGATGTTATTTCGGTGGCAGAGCCTCCGATTGTGTTTGATGGTTCGGAGTCTGGGGGTGTTTCGGATCCGTGCTGGTATTGCTGGACTCCCCTTCCCATACTACGGATGGCTTGAACATCCTTTCTAGGAATATATTAGGTGGGACAGGGTCGCGTTTGGCGCCGATGCGGGCGAGGACGTCGGCCGCTTGATTGTTTTCTCGAGCCACATGGTGGAATTCGAGCCCCTCGAACCGAGCTGACATATTGAGGACGGCATTATGATTGGCCGCCATTTTAGGATCCTTGGCATCAAAGTCTTCATTTATTTGTGATATTGCGAGGTTCGAATCCCCGCGCACTTCCAGGCGTTGGATGCCCATAGAGACTACCATCCGAAGACCATGCAACAGAGCCTCATATTCGGCTGCATTGTTGGAGTATGTGTATAATATTTGTAGGACGTACTGGACCGTGTCCCCGGTGGGAGACGTCAGGACTACCCCTGATCCCAGTCCGGCCAACATTTTGGAGCCGTCAAAGTGCATGATCCAGTTGGAGTACGCGCCGTATTCTTTAGGGAGTTCGGCTTCTGTCCATTCGGCGACAAAGTTAGCCAGTACTTGCGACTTAATGGCTCACCGTGGTTTGTATATTATGTCGAACTGTAGGAGTTCGAGATCGCATTTAGCAATCCGTCCCATAGCGTCGCGGTTATTAATTATGTCAGTGAGTGGTACTTCGGAGGCGACGGTAATCGAACACTCTTGAAAGTAGTGTCTTAGCTTCCAGGATGCCATGAAGATCGCGTATGCTATTTTTTGATAGTGTGGGTATCGGGATTTGCATGGGGTGAGGACCGTGGATACGTAATAAACAGGCTTTTGAAGCGGGAATTTGTATCCGTCCACCTCTCGTTCGACGACGAGCGCTGCGCTTACCACTTGATGCGTTGCAGCTATGTATAGTAGCATAGGTTCGCCAATATTTGGCGCTGTTAGGACTGGATTACTGGCCAATAGGGTCTTTATCTCATCAAGTCTGGCCGCGGCTGCGTCCGTCCATACAAAGTGTTCGATGCTCCGAAGGAGGCGGTTAAGAGGCAATGCCTTTTCTCCTAGCCTGGATATAAAGCGGCTCAAAGCGGCCATGCATCCAGGTAGCTTCTGGATGTGCTTGAGGTCTGTTGGTATAGCCAACTGCTACAGAGCTCGGATTTTTGCTGGATTTGCTTCGATTCCTCTATTGGAAACAATGAAGCCCACTAGCTTCCCCGAGGGGACACCAAAAACGCATTTTTCCGGATTCAACTTGATGTCGTATGTACGGAGGTTATCGAATGTAAGCCTCAAGTCATCTATTAGGGTTTCGACGTGTCTAGTTTTTATGACCACGTCGTCCACATATGCTTCCACTGTTTTGCCGATTTATTTTTTCAGGCATGTTTGAATCATGCGTTGATAGGTTGCGTCGGCATTCTTGAGCCCGAATGGCATAGTGTTGAAGCAAAAAGGGCCATATGGCATTATAAAAGCTGTTGCAGCTTGGTCAGACTCTTCCATCTTTATTTGATGGTATCCAGAGTATGCATCGAGAAAACACAGCGAGTCGTGTCCAGCTGTGGCATCGATGATTTGATCGATGCGAGGGAGGGGAAAGGGATCCTTGGGGCAAGCCTTGTTGAGGTCTTTGAAGTTGATGCATAGGCGCCAGGATTTGTCCTTTTTTGGTACCATTACCAAATTTGCCAACCAATCCGGATGTTTAATATCTCTGATGAATCCGGCCTCAAGTAGCTTGGCTAGCTCTTCCCCCATGGCTTGTCGTTTGGGTTCTGAAAACCGCCTTAGTGTTTGTTTGACCGGTTTGTATCCCTTTAGTATATTGAGGCTGTGTTCGGCCAACCGGCGTGGAATGCCTGGCATGTCCGAAGGGTGCCAGGCGAAAATGTTCCAATTCTCGCGTAAGAAATCTCGTAGTGCGATGTCCATCGCGGGGCTCAACTGTGTCCCAATGGATGCTGTCTTCGTGGGGTCCGTTGGGTGGACTTGGAATTCGACTATCTCGTCTGTAGGTTTAAATGAGGTGGACTTGGGTCGCTTTTCGAGTATCACGTCGTCCCGGTCCACGGTGGCCCGCAGTGTTGTTAACTCTTCGGCTGCTAGGGCTTCAGATAATGCTTCTAGGGCTAGTGCTGCGGTTTTGTTTTCGGCGCGAAGTGCGATGTCTGGATCACTGGCTAGAGTGATGATTCCATTGGGTCCGGGCATTTTAAGCTTCATGTACCCGTAATGAGGTACAACTTGAAAGCTTGTGAACGCGTCCCACCCTAGAAGGGCGTGGTATCCGCTGCTAAAGGGAGCCACTTGGAATGTGATTTCTTCCGACCTGTAATTCTCCGGGGTGCCGAATACCACATCAAGTGTGATTTTTCCCGCACACCACGCTTCTCGAGTAGGGATGATTCCCCTGAAGGTGGTGCCGCTTTGCTCAATGCGACCTTTATCAATTTCCATTTTGTTGAGCATTTCTTCATAGATGAAGTTTAATCCGCTTCCGCCGTCCATGAGTACTTTGGTGAGTCGAAAGCCGTCCACGATTGGGCTAAGGACCAAAGCGGCCGGTGCCCAGACAGTCTGGAATCGAGGTTCATCACTGGCATTGAAAGTTATAGCAGTGTCGTTCCAGGGGTTTATCTTTGTCACATGGCAAATTTTCGTGGAGCTTCGATGAGCTCGCTTGCGCCTGTTGTTCGAGGCAAAAGTCTCGAAGACTGTTAGTACCGTATTGTGTCCACTGGCAAGATGTTGTTCCGCTTTATGGCTTACAAGAAGATCCTCGCCACTTTTTGCCACCTGCCGGAGTATCCAACATGCCCTAAGGCTATGGGTTGGTATTGTATCCGGAGTACTGTGGAGCTTACATGGCCCGTCGAGCCATTCTTCCAATACGGATCCTCGCCCTGGGGTGGGCTTTGGTTTCTTGGGGATTGGATCGGACGACTTATGAGAGTTCATCCGTTTAGTTCGGGCAAAGGTCTTGGTGAGAGCAGTACTATCCCAAAATTCTGTTTGCGTTTTCCACGTGCTCTCCATCGCACAGTACTTCTGTACTATGAATGCCAAGTCCGCAAAGCGTGCTATGTCGCGGCGGTTTATAGCATTGAGGAGTCCTTCGTCCGTGCAGTTTTTGCAGAAGAGTGAGACCATGTTCTCCTCGCGGCAGTCCTTGTCCTTGTTAAACGCAAGGAGGAATCTGGCCCAGTAGTGATGTACGGTTTCCTGGGGCTCTTGCCTGATACGAGAGAGACAGTTTAAGTCCAGGTAGGTGTTGTTAGCAGAATCCGGATTTTGATCCGATCTAACGCCCAAGGGCGCGGACGGTTTCGAGCTTAACAGCTCCGAATCCGGAATGCTGCCCAATTTCTTCAGCCCAATGCCCAATTCTAAGTCCGGGACCTGGGTCATGTTTTCCTTTGAACAGGTTTTCGGCTCAAGGAGTTCGGTGATCCGAACATAATTCGTCCTCAAAGTTGAGGGACAATCCGCGTGTGGTTCCTCCAATATCGCTATCTCATGGGTGACCGGCGGGGACCTGATGTCCCTTCGGTCGGGTTTAAGCCCAATCCGGTCATAGTTCATAGCGACTCCCAGAGCGGCGATGCGATCCAAGAGTTCGCTAAGGGAGGAGAGCTCCATTGGATCCATCTGTTCAGCAAATTCCGAACTGACGCGAAGGTTATGGTTGATGACCCGAGAGGCCATCGTCGGTGCTACCGTCGATGGGGCGGCAATGATAAAGCTGCCGAGTCGGAGCGTCTGGCCTATAACCAGAGCTCCCTCCAAGGTAATGTCGTCCTTGACGATGAGACGAGCCATCGAGCCTTGCAGCGACGACACAGAGGAACTCTCAATGAAAGCACCAATGTCAGTGTCAAAACCTGCGGATCTCGGGTAGGGGGTCCCGATCTGTGCGTCAAGGCCGATGGTAACAGGAAGTGAGGGACATAGATGTTTACCTAGGTTCGGGCCCTCTCGATGGAGGTAAAACCCTACTTCCTGCTTGATTAATATGGATGATATGGGTAGTACAAGAGTAGATCTACCACGAGATCGTAGAGGCTAAACCCTAAGAGCTAGCCTATGATGGTATGATTGTAATTATGATCGGCCTTCTAAGGACCAACCTCTCCGGTTTATATAGACACCGGAGAGGGCTAGGGTTTACATGGAGTCGGTTACATGGAAGGAAACATAATATCCGAATCGCCAAGCTTGCCTTCCACGCAAAGGAGAATCTCATCCGGACACGGGCCAAAGTCTTGAGTCTTGTATCTTCATGCTTCAATAATCCGGATGTTGTACACTGTCCGGCTGTCCGGATACCCCCTAAACCAGGACTCCCTCACGACCCACCACTTTACAAACAATCCCCATCACTTGGCCTTTTGCGATCTGGGGGCTTGATATGGTCGGACCCCTTAAAGGAGGAAGCCATAAGAAAAAATATCTGTTGGTCATGGTGGATAAATTCACTAAGTGGATAGAAGTCAAACCAGTTAAAACGGCCTTAGCCGGACCAGTGATAGACTTCATACCCAGTGTTGTGCACCGTTATGGTGTTCCACACAACATCATCACCAATAACGGCTCCAATTCACAGCCGATGAGGTGAAAACCTGGTGTGCTAATCTGGGCATTAAGCTCGATTACGCCTCTGTCTATCACCCACAAACCAACGGTCAAGTCGAACGAGCCAATGGTCTTATTATGATCGGCATTAAACCCAGACTAGTGCGGTCTTTGAAAGAATCAGACAAGCACTGGGTCGAGGAGCTTGACTCCGAACTCTGGGGGCTGCGGACCACGCCCAATCGCTCTACCGTATATACACCTTTCTTCATGGTATACGATGCAGAGGCTGTGTTACCCTGCGACATTATTCATGACTCACCTTGAGTTCGCATGTATGAAGAGAGAGAGAGGCCGAGATTGATCAGTAGGACAACTTAGATGTCCTCGAGGAAGAGCATGACGTCGCAAAATCCCATTACGCATTTTACCAACAACAGGCTTGCAGATATCAAAGCAGAGAAGTACGGGCCAAGACTTATAATGTTGGTGAACTCGTTCTACGCTTGCCGGAGAAGGAAAAGGATAAAGTCAAGCCCAAGTGGGAGGGTCCCTTCATCATTGACGAAGTCCTCAGCGGAGGAGCGTACCGCCTGCATGATGCATCGGAAAATCGCCTGGAGCCAAACCCATGGAACGCGGCCAGACTCCGAAGATTCTATGCCTAGAGCCAGACTTTTTGTTCGTCTCCTTCTTCCCTTTTGTTTCCATTATTTATTTTCCTCTCTTTTCACATTTTCTTTTTTAGCCTTAAAGCTCTCGTGCGGCTAAACCGTACACCTACGACGCACACACTCTCAAATATGTATGTCAATTATACATGGGGCTTCTTGTACAAAAGCTTATTATTATTATCTTCCGAGCATCAAGCTCACCACATATGTGTCTCTTCTGTGTATGTACCTTTTCTTCACCATTATATGCATCGATATGACTTAAGTTTTGGCCAAGCTGGGTTGCCTTGCTCCTGTGCTTATGCCCTACATTCCCGTTAGTTCGGCTAGGGCATAAAGGGAGCACCTCTGCGATTGTTACTGCCGGGTCATTCGGATGTGTACCTCAGACTGGGTGAAGCCGAAAGCTAGCATTCTTAAGGGAATATTCGGTCGGCGGACTAAAGATGATCTTTACTCGTTACACTATGAAACCCCCAGATGTTACGTATACTGTGATTTTTCAACCACAGTTTGGACATGCACATTAATGCATGATGACCCAGAGAAAGGAATCCTTAACGGAACTATTCTCTCTGGAAGATGTTTCTTACGATCAAAATGTAATATAACATAGCTAGCTGGATACTTGTCTGTTCAGGCAACTATGACCCCTACGCCTGGTTTCCATGTATACCCCGGTATACATTATCGAGTGGGTATTCGGAAACACTCCGCACCTTCGGGTCCAGAGGTCGAAGCGAAAAGGTCTGCCATGAAAATTGTTTTACAATCCGACTAGGACAAATTTGTCAATAGAAGTACATAGTCACTTGGACTCAAAAACTTCTTCCTCTATGCCATCTAACAGGCTATCTAGCCTACAATTCCGTTGGGAATATTTAGCGGCTACTTGTACCTAGTCATATACCAAACTAACGGGAATTTCTTCTCCATCCGACCCTAAAGGTCCGACCCGGGCCATGTGGTTCGGATCGAGCTTGGTATACCATGTTTTCACCATGGCCCAGGCCTCTCGCGCACCTTCCCGGCAGGCCGATATCTTCCATAATCGGAAGCACTGCCGCGCTCCTTTGAATAGTTGTACCAGCTCCTCCATACTTCCTGGAGGGGAGTCGGATGGCCATAAGGCCTTGGCAACACTCCGCATCACCTGCCGAGCTCGCTCGTGCATTTGCGATAGCTCTTGTAGCAGATCGCTCGAAGATCCGGGCACCTCCTCTTCGGGACGGCCCGTCAGCATACCTACAGACATAATTCTGTCAGTTCCTTCCCTCGCCGAATTACACAGAGGTAAGTTTGATACATACCAAATATGCTGCCTCGCAGCCTCTTATTTTCCCTCACGGAGTCATCCAGCTGGGCCCGCACATCTTTCAGCTCTTCGCCCAGCTTGGTGTGGGAATCTTGGAGTTTGTTTTTCTCGTCCCCAACCCGTGTCAATATACGTTCGCCCGCGGCCAGTTGCCTTTGGGATTCTGTACCTCCCGCTTGTGCGACTTCCGGTGCCTCTCCCAGATGATCTGATGACTCTGCCATAGGATTTGCACCTGTATTAATAATCCTGGTATATGATTATGTTTTCTCGATAGAGGGGAACATTACCAGACAGTGCTTTCTTGGACTTCTCAAGTTCGGCGGTAGCCGCAGCTAGCTAGGCCTAGCACTTTTCCAGCTCTTGAGACAACAGGTTGTTCTTCTCTATAAGCACGTAGTCGTACAATGATCCTTAAATTAGTTGTACCAACTGTTTCAAGTCTCGGGGGCTACTAGTATATGATTATCAGATTTGTACTAATGTGTACTTACCCACATATCTTTCAAATACTGGTCTATGGCTCTGGTAAGCCCATCTCGAGCAGCTCGGATGTATGCATCACCCGAGCTGAAGGCGTTGAATGCCCTTTCTGAAAAACTGGGGTCGTGAAGAGCGGCACGCCAGCGCCGATGATTCATGGCGCTTTCTACTTCAGAGTTTGTGACAGATACATCATCCGAACCTTCTTCAGAAGGACTATTCGGTGTCACTCCCGCGTCAGCCTCGGTCCTTGAGATAGGGTCTGGAAACTGGCTGGTAGAGGCATGACCGGCAGGATCCCCAGACATAGTTCGATGAATGCTTTTCCAGATAAGACACAACGGATAGTGTCACACTTCAATGTGACAACCAAGGAGCATATTTAAAAACCATACCTCTTTGATGAAGGCTCGACCATGTTGTTATTTGCCTTCCTCTTCGAAGGCCGGCCCGGTACAGGTGCCATTCTTTTGAGAGTCGCCTCAGGTGCAGCTTGGCGTGCCGATCGCCTCCCCTTTGGAGCACGAGATAGTGCGGTGGGTGAGGCAGAATGAGGAAGCTCTTTCGAAGGAGACATCTCCTGATTACTTACATGTGAGGCAGGGAGAAGACCGGGATAGTCAGCGGTGATGGCCACTTCCATGCCGTCATGGCTCGCCTGGTAAAAGACTCCATCCTCAAGCTCCACAAATATATCCGGATCCTCTTTGAATGTGGGGTTAAGGGCCCGGTTGTGGTCCTCTCGCTATGGTACGGGGCTGTGGAGCTCCTTGGTGATCTTCCGCCATTCCTGTTATAAATGGGCGGATTAATGTTCATGGAAAGTGACTCAGGGAGTAAATTGAGTAGAGTAATTGGATTGGAACTCACCCAGCTAGGAGGATTGTACATGGAAAATCCATCTCGATGCTTAATGCGGATGAACTCCTATTTCTCCCCTTTGTATAGTCTGACCAGTATTTTGGCCAAAGCGGCGGGGGTGTCCGGACCCTTTCGACAGCAGCGGGTGGCGTCATCTTCTCTGTTATAGTGCCACATGGGACGCCTCTGTATTGAAGTGGCTGGACCCCCGTACTATGGATGTCGCCATAACCTCGACTATTGACAATCCGGACTGGGCGAGCATCTTTATCTTGCTCATCAATTGACGGACTGTCGTGCTATCTTCCTCCCCGAGGCTCCGAGGGCTCCAGCTGTTGCATTTCTTCAATGGTGCACTTGAAAATCCAGGAAGCCCCATTCGGACTAGGTCGGGAAGGGAGACGTCCTCGATATAGAACCATTCGGAAGGCCACTCTTCGGATGCCTTCTTCGGCATGCCAGATAGGTATCTGGTCCCGGTGATGCGCCATACCTCGACACCACCCACTTGAAATATTGATCCCTCTTGTTTATGATGGACGAGGCAGAATAGCTTCTTCCATAATTCAAAATGGGCCTCGCAACCCAGGAATAGCTCACAAAGAGCAACATAACCCACAATATGTAGGATGGAGGCAGGAGTGAAATTGTGCAGTTGGAGGCCATAATACTCCAGAAGCCCTCGGAGGAATGAATGTATTGGAAATCTGATACCTCCCAATAAGTAGGGAACAAAGCATACTCGTTCCCCCTGGATGGGTTGGAAAAATTCTCTACCTGTGCCCACCATCGAAGGAAGTCAATCCGGCTCGAACAGGGACTCGATCTACGGGGGGAAGAAACCCCTGAGTCTGCAGCTTCACTAGCTGAAGGTGGGATACAGAACACTTTTCCCAATCGCCTCTTTTAGGGCCATGGGGGCGGGAGGAGGAGCTGGGGGGCTAGCCATGTTGGAGTGATTTCTGCTGGCAAGCTCTGAGGATTCCTTGCTTGGTGTGGACTGGATCTGAAGATCCCCATCTCTTTAAATAGGCAACTTTCTTACATGGTTAGGGTGGTATGTGCAAAAATACCCCGACATCTCGTATTCGCTCGACACATGGAAGCTAAAATTATAAAGGTGCGGAAGCCGATGCGCGTGACATTAAATGAAAAGCCGAATATTACTCTTTAGGTGGGGTACTTTGAAGTATTCGGAGAAGGAACCCGCCTTGCAATGCCGAAGACAGTATGTGCGCCGGACTCATTGTCATTGAAGCCTGGTTCGGGGGCTACTGAGGGAGTCCTGGATTAAGGGGTCCTCGGACGGCTGGACTATTAACATGGGCCGGACTGTTGGGCTATGAAGATACAAGATAGAAGACTTCTTCCCGTGTCCTGATGGGACTCTCCTTGGCGTGGAAGGCAAGCTTGGCGATTCAGATATGTAGATTCCTTTCTATGTAACCGACCTTGTACAACCCTAGCCCCCTCCGGTGTCTATATAAACCGGAGGGCTTAGTCCGTAGAGGTAATCACAATCATATAGGCTAGACTTCTAGGGTTTCGGCCATTACGATCTTGTGGTAGATCAACTCTTGTAATACTCATATTCATCAAGATCAATCAAGCAGGAAGTAGGGTATTACCTCCATAGAGAGGGCCTGAACCTGGGTAATCATCATGTCCCCGTCTCCTGTTACCATCGACCTTAGACGCATAGTTCTGGACCCCCTACCCGAGGTCCGCCGGTTTTGACACCGACAAGGGGTAACAAGGACAAGGTGGGGGTCACTGATGGATCACAATCCAACCTATACTAAGCAGTTAAGGATAAGAAGGTAAGGTACAACAGCAGGTACAAAAGCAGGCTATGGATCAGAATAGGAGCAATCAATTATAGTAGGAAAATCTAATGCGAGCATGAGAGAATGGAATTGGATGGTCAAAAGGGGGGGGGGCTTGCCTGGAAGCTCCGCTGAAAGGGAAGAAGGGTCGTCGGTGACGTAGTCGATCACAGTGGCATCAGCAGCTGTCTTGAGGTCTACCAGAGAGAAGAGGGGGATGTTGGTGTCAAAACCGGCAGGTAGGGGGTCCCAAATTGTGCGTCTAGGGTCGATGGTAACAGGAGACATGGGACACGATGTTTACCCAGGTTTGGGACCTCTCTATGGAGGTAATACCCTACTTTCTTCTTGATGATCTTGATGAATATGGGTATTACAAGAGTTGATCTACCACAAGATCGTAATGGCTAAACCCTAGAAGTCTAGCCTATGGGATTATGATTGTTTTTCATGGACTAAACCCTCCGGTTTATGTAGACACCGGAGGGGGCTAGGGTTGTACAAGGTCGGTTACAGAGAAAGGAATCTACATATCCGAATCGCTAGGCTTGCCTTCCACGCCGAGGAGAGTCCCATATGGACACGGGAAGAAGTCTTCTATCTTGTATCTTCATATCCCAAGAGTCTGGCCCATGTTAATAGTCCGGCTGTCCGAGGACCACTTAATCCAGGACTCCCTCAGTCGCCCCTGAACCAGGCTTCAATGATAAGGTGTACGGCGCACAGATTGTCTTCAGCATTGCAAGGAGGGTTCTTTCTCCGAATACTCCAACATAGTCTTCGAACACAAAAAACTTGTCCGGCTCTGCAAAACAAGTATCACACACAACCATAGAGAGTATAATATTTCATTAGTCCAATCCGCTTAGAGTGACATCACTTCACCGCCCGGCCATTATTCGAACCGTTTTTAGCCTCCCGCCCCATATTTCGAGGTGCGGTTTGATTGGCACGTCTTGTCAAAGCAAAGATCATGTCCCCTTATTGCGGGATTCTCATCAATACATGCATGGGTAACCTAACCGTGCCATCTGCACGACCTTTGGCGAATAGGCGAGTTTTAAGGAGATTAGGGAGGCACTTGATATTCACTGCCTTTATAAAGAGATAAGGATTCACCTCTTTTCACCGATGCCTTCTCCTTCTCTGCCCATCCATTCTCGAGCTCCAGTGCCCAAGCTCTCATCTTCTCCGCCCCAAGAAAGCACTCCAGCCATGTCCGGATCTGGAGCGCAGGGCAAGTGGATGGCCTCCTCCATCAAGGAGAAGGACATTATGAAGCTTTGGGAGGCCGGATACTTGGCCAAGGAAATCGCCCATCGGCTTTCGGCCGCGGGACAGATCGTACCCACCCCCGAGCCCCATGAGAGGGTGGTGTTCATCTCCCACTTCGTCCGCGGGCTGGGATTCCCTCTCCACCCGTTCGTCCGCGGACTCATGTTCTACTATGGGCTGGACTTCCACGATCTGGCCCCCAACTCCATCCTCAACATCTCGGCATTTATTGTAGTGTGTGAGGCCTTCCTCCGCATCCCACCTCACTTTGGACTATGGCTAAAGACCTTCAACGTGAAGCCAAAGTTGGTGAGCGGTCAACAAGCGGAGTGTGGAGGCGCCATGGTGGGCAAGATGCCCAATGTCACATGGCCCAAAGGCTCCTTCGTGGAGACTGTCAAAGGGTGGCAATCAAAGTGGTTCTATGTCATAGAGTCACGCGACACCACCTGGGCCGTGGCTCCCACATTCCGGTCCGGAGTCCCGATGCGGCTCACCTCCTGGCAAGAGAAGGGCCTGACCTGGTCCTCTCCGTACGAGCTGAAAGCACTTCAGACGCGCATACAGAACATGATAAACAAGAATGTCAAGCTCGTCAACGTAATCCAGGTGATGCTTGTTCGCCAGATCCTACCGTGCCAACGCCGAACCTGCCATTTATGGGAGTTCAATCCGGCCAAGCACCAGACACTGCTGTAGTTCTTCGACACCACGCACAAAGACATCTGGAAGGTGCTCATCAAGTCTAACGAGGCACGGCCGGCCACGACCGAGGACCGTGGGCATGACTTGACCCATCCTGCCAGTCCGGTAAGTTCTTTCCCCGTTTTCAAGGTGTACCCTTTACTTGCATACTCGAGGAAGGCGTCTAAGGATCCCTATTGATTCTTTTAGAACTGGACAGAGAAGGCGAAGCAGATTAACTGCCGGGATCAACTGCCAGAGGACCCAGAAATCCTGCTTCTGACAAAGATGTTGGTTCCGGCGCATTATCAGGTGTCGGAGAAGAAGGCCAAGAAGAAGGCCAAGGGGACCAGAGGTGGTCTCCGTCGCAAGGGCACTTCGGATGTGACGTCCGAAGACGCCAAGACTCATTCCTCCGCCGCTGAAGATGACGAGGAAGAGGTGGAAGAAGAAGAAAGCCATACCCCCCGAGGGGGAAGAAATAGAAGGACGGCATCCACTCGTTTGGAGGCTGAGGCGTCCAAGAAGGGGAAAACCTCCCTTCTGGATAGTTCCGAAGCGGCCGTCGTCAGCAGCTCGGAGCGGGAGCCCAGGGACAAGCCCCTAGCCACACCGTGAGTACCCGGACACATTAATGTATCCGGCCTCTTTATTTTATCATTTTAGCATGTTTAATCGTGCCTTTGCAATCCGGGTCGGTCCAACCTCGAGCGGTCCTTATCTTCGGAGGACTCGCTAGACCCAGAGGCGATGGACAGCGGGACCCTTCCTGCGGCCTCCTCTCCCAAGGACATGGATAACACTGAGGTGCTGTCCCGAAGGGTCCCAGGCAAGGGAGAGACTCAGGAGGCCATCAGGGCGGCCCTGCAGGGTGAAACCTTGGTTGCCGAACACATGGGGGAGCAAACCCCCATGGACACCGACGATGGGGGCCATATCCAATTCAGCCCCCTGCCAAATACAGTTCCGGAGACCCATGCGGCTCCGGAATCAGGCAGGCCGCCTCTTTTGAAAGAGGGAGGTGAGCCTACTCCATCGGTGACCTCTGCCCATCTAGAGGCACCAGATAGTTTGTTGGAAGCGCTGCGAGGCGCTTCCATTGTTGAAGAACACCGTACCCTTATGGGTACGGTGATTGAGAGGATCCATTCCGCGAAGAGGGGACTGACCGAAGCCTTCACAAGCCTTCTAACAGGCTTTGAGGTAAGCAACACAATTATAAAAAGAATGTCACAGTGTAGACAGTAGCCCTTGACACTCTGTCCGACGTTCGGAAAGAAAATCCGAACAGAGGATCAAATAATTTTCACAGGAGTCTAACCTAATATGTCTATGTGAACAAGCAGGCGTCGCTGCTGGCTATGACCTTGCATACTGCGGAAGTCTCCAGACTAAAGCAAAGTCTGGGGCGGACAGAGGAGGAGCTCGGCCGCGTGAAAAAGCAGCTGGAAGATAGCCAAGGTATGCAATAACCTTATGTATATTCAGGAAGGATGAATGATTTCGTTTAACTAAAGTTCCATTTTATTTGTTAGGAGCGGCGACCGCGGTAGAGACCCTCAAGAAGGCGCTGGCCGAGGCCGAGGAGAAAGCGGCAAAGGAAAAGGCCACCCGTGAGAAGCACGAGGCCAGGGTCAGTGAGGTCCAACAGGAGCTCCAGGACATCATCAAGAAGTGTGAGTCCTTGGAGCGCGACCTTACGGATCAAGAGTCCGAACTCACCAAGGCCCGCCAAAACACACACGATGCCCGGGTTGAAGCCCAAGGTGCACTCCAGGAAATCTAGGAGGCCAGAAAAATCACGGCGGGTAAGGCCTTTATTATGCAGAGAAAATATGTGACAAAAAGGTTCCTCATACTGACCCGAATTTGGAGTTCTCCAGGGGCGTTTGCGGATCTACCGTGTAGCGCTTCCAACGCTGCGGAATTCTTTTGAGCCGAATAGGGGAGCTCCACGGAGAAGCTGTTTTGGTCGCAATACCTTGGGTCATAACATCCGGTGCCCTTGAGCGATCAGCTAAAACGGCTGGTCGAACTGCACAAGGTGGCCGAACTATCCATGAAGGATTTAATAAACCATCTATGGCCTGCCGAGACCATCCCCAACATCTACTTTGGGCTCGTGAAGTGGCTGGTCAATGCCTGCCCTCGGCTGGATGCTATCAAGCAGTCTGTCTGCATCGAAGGCACGCGAATGGCCTTCACCCGAGTCAAGATCCATTGGGTG
This sequence comes from Triticum dicoccoides, assembly GCF_002162155.2. NCBI lineage: Eukaryota > Viridiplantae > Streptophyta > Magnoliopsida > Poales > Poaceae > Triticum > Triticum dicoccoides. The sequence goes on along the minus strand of NC_041387.1, from coordinate 162,869,044 downwards.
AAGATGGACGCCGCGAAGCTTGTGACCGAGTGTCGCCCGCGGGCAAGGAGCACCACGCCCCCGAGTTGTACTTTGACAACGTTATGAAGGGATCCCGCCTTGTGGTGGAGCAATGTGCTAAGGATGTAATCTTTGAGTAAATATGCTCATGTCATCCCTTCCTGTATTATGAAACAAGATCGTTACGTAATATAATGCTTGTTGTTTAAAATTTTACCTCCTATGTGGCCGTATTGTTAAATCTAAAAGTTGGCCAGTCGCCGGCTTCCGCCCCCACGTAGATAGTACAGGGGTGTTCGGGATAAATCCAAACACTCTTTACTCCAAAGTTTGGTCCTTAAAGGAGGTGTTTAGCGCAACGAACAGGGCAATCAGACTATATGGCTTTATCACCCTCACTTAGCCATAGGAGTTTGACAATAAAAATTTAGGCACAACCCCTAGTGTTCGGAGATCCAAACTTCAGGTGCTGTAAACACCTGATCGAAAAAACTGATTCATCGCATAATGCGCAAAAAAATCGCTAATGATTTGCAACCTCTCGAACAGCTGACCGACTCTCGCCTCATCATGACAGTCAGTTTTCGGCTTTCTCTACTGAGGTGCTCATCCGGACGAACCAGGACACAATCGCAGTAGTTCTCCCTTTACTACCCTAGCTGATATAGCGGAACATAAGTTAGTAAGCACAGGAGCCGGGCAACCCAACTATTTCCCAAAGACATGATTCAAAGACGATGCACATAATGTTATAAGTTCGGGGTGCCGAACTATACCGTGAAAACGTGTTCGGACTTTGTTGCCGTATTGGGGCATAATGAAGCCCCTGGCGAATTAAGGCGTACCAGAGCATACGGGTTCAATTGATAAGAATATCAAAAAGAAAATGGAAAAATGAAGAAATAGGCTAATGCCACAGAAATTGGGCCGCAACTATTTTTCATTATAGTTTGATTAATACGTCAAAGTGTATTTATACAAGTAATACGATAAGCAACAAGGCTATTTGACATGCCGCCACCAAGGGAGAGCTACGTGCGCGTCCTGAAAAACAGGTATAATGATCGTTTAAAGAGACCACCTGAAAATTCCCTTATACGTCAATGCTCCTTGCCGTCTTGGTGTATCCGTCCCTCTATAGGTCCGTTGATTAGGTCACCAGGAAAGGCCTCGGGAAGAGAGAAACCTGAAATGCAAAAGAAAAAGTGAAGGTATGCGGGTCTAGGAGCGGTTGAGCCGCATTATGGACCACGATCTAGCTGTGCCTCCATCTATGCCCATGGTATTTTGAGTGCATAATTATGTATGCGTGGTACGAATGTCGCCGCTTCGTTGGGACTGGTACGGAGGATGGATTGCTAGTCAAGCTCTTGACGAGCTGGGCTATCTTGCTGCAGGGTATTTCGGACTCGTTTGACAGTGTCCGAGAGCTTGGCCGCCGAATTAAGGTTCTGCCTCAAAAGGCCGCTCTGTACTTCTGCTCCGAGGGCAGCGGTGTGCTCCTCGGTATGGAGGGAGCGTTCCGTGTTTCCATTGACTGTTATGACACCGCGTGGTCCGGGATCTTGAGCTTGAGATAAGCGTAGTGTGGCACCACATTGAATCGAGCGAATGCGGTTTGTCGAAGCAGTGCGTGATAGCCGCTGCGGAAGGGGATGATATCGAAGATCAACTCTTCACTTTGGAAGTTATCCAGAATCCGAAGACCACCTCAAGTGTGATTGAGCCTGTATAGCGGGCCTCTACGCCTGGTATGACACCTTTAAAGGTGGTTTTTGTGGGTTTGATCCTTGAGGGATCGATACCTATTTTGCACACTATATCCTAATAGAGCAGGTTCATGCTGCTGCCACCGTCCATTAGGACTCGCGTTAGATGGAACCCATCAATGATTGGGTCAAAGACCAGTGCGGCTGAACCGCCATGACGGATACTGGTTGGATGGTCCCTGCGATCAAAGGTGATCGGGCGGGATGACCATGGGTTGAACTTTGGGGCGACTGGCTCGATCGCGTAGACGTGCCTGAGCATGCGCTTGCGCTCCCTCTTGGGGATATGGGTAGCGTATATCATGTTCACCATTTTATCCTAGGGGGGACTTCTTCTGTCCCCCAATGTTCGGTGGCCGGGGTTCCTCGTCATCGTCCTCGCTTTGTGACCCCTTATCCTTGTTCTCGGCACTTAACTTGCTGGCCTGTTTAAAAACCCAACACTCCCTGTTGGTATGATTGGTTGGTTTATCACGAGTGCCGTGGATCTAGCATGGACGATCGAGTATGCGGTCCAAACTAGACGGGCCCGGATTGTTTCTTTTATACGGCTTCTTCCGCTGACTGGATTTAGAGCCACTGAATCCGACATTGACCGCCATGTCTTCGGTGTTGTCACCGTTGCTTCGACGCTTGTGTCTGTTACGTCGGGGCTTGCTGTTGCTGTTTCTGGCTTCAGAAGTGCCAGATTCGCCAGTGTTGTTATTGTTGCGGGCTAGCCAGCTATTTTCACCTGCACAAAAGCGGGTCATGAGTGCCGTGAGGGCTGCCATGGACTCCGACTTTTCTTGGACAAGCTGTCAGGCGAGCCATTCATCATAGATGCTATGTTTAAAGCCGCTATGGCTTCGGCATCCGGACAGTCGACGATCTGGTTCTCTTTAGTTAAGAACCTAGTACAGAATTTTCTGGCTAACTCTTCGGGTTGTTGAGCTATGTGACTTAAGTCATCGGCATCCGGAGGTCGGACATATGTACCTTGGAAGTTGTCGAGAAAGGCCTCCTCCAAGTCCTCCCAGCTGCCAATGCAGTTTTCAGGAAGACTGTTCAACCAGTACCTAGCTGGTCCCTTGAGTTTGAACGGGAGGTATTTGATGGCGTGAAGATGATCACCGCGGGCCATATGAATATGGAGAAGAAAATCCTCAATCCATACCGCGGGGTCTGTTGTACCATCATATGATTCGATGTTCACGGGTTTAAACCCTTCTGGGAATTCACGTTCCATTTTTTCATCAAAGAAGCAAAGGGGGTGTGCGGCACCTCTATATCAGGCCAGGTCGTGACGTAGCTCGGATGGAGTTCGTCTGTGGTCATTGGCCCAAATGGGGTTATATTTGTCATGTCCGGCAGGGTGTCCATCATCGCGCGTAGGGGCACGCCCCCGCGATCCGTAGATCAATCTTTTCTGAGCTGCTGTGTTTTCCAAGTCATGCCGCAGGTCATGTGTGTATCCTTGAGCTGTTGTGTCTCTGCTTTTATGGCGAGGTGGTGCGCGCTGGTGTTCGGCTCGAGATGCCGCTTTGTCTCGGCCACGTGGTGGTCGGTCAACTGCATTGTGCGTTGCTAGGACGGGCTCCAGCGCCTCATCATCGAATTGGGGTAACAACTTGCGCTTCGGGTAACTTTTGGTTGGGCGCTTGAGGCCGTATTCTTGGCTGCTAGGACGTTAGTCTATCTCTCGTTGAGCAGATCTCGATCAGCTTGAAGCTGCTGCTACTTCTTTTTCAGGCTCCTTGCAATGGCAATTTGCCGGCGCTTGAAGCGCTCCTGCTCGACGGGCTCCTCAGGCATGATAAAGTCTTCGTCGCCGAGTCTCACCTCGTCCTTGGAGAGCGGAAGGTAGTTACTGTCCTATGCGTCTTCATTTATGGCCTGGTCATCAGGGCTAGCTCGCCCATCTTCCCGTTCGTCCTGATCGGAAGTTGACTCAATGGGGTCTTCGTTGTCTTTGTCATTGTCCGGAGTGTTTCTCCTGTGCCGGTACTGCTGTTTCTTCCACGGCGAGGTTTAGAGCGGCGCCGCTATCGTCGGTGCTTTGGCTGTATCTCAGGAAGTTTCTCCTCGACTGGATCCTTCTCATCATCGCCGTTGTTCTCTTTGGGTGTATCCACCATGTATACGTCATACAAGGAGGTGGCTGTCCAATGCCCTGTAAGCCGCAGTTTTTGTGCCTGCTCCTCTCCGGCATCGTCGTTCATACCGTCGATGTCGTCGGAGTCGTAATCAAGCATGTTGGTTAAGACTTCGACAATGGCTATGTAGTGGGTGGTGGGTGGGAAGCAAAATTCTCCGTCATCAGCTTCCAATTCAAGCCGGATATAGTTAGGCTGAGAGGCCCCGGATAAGGAGAGGGCTTTTAATGAGTTTAGCACATCACCAAAAGGTGAGTGCCGAAAGATGTCCGCGGAGCTGAACTCAATGATCGGCGCCTGATCAGATTCGATGGGCGCGGATGCACGCGATTTGGGACCTATGACCGGAGACGAATCCGAGGTTCCGATGACACAGGGACCACTCGAGTTTGGATCTGTGTGCGGCTCTATCACCGCTGATCTGCGGCTTCCGCGGCGGGGTTAAGCTTCCCGTCCTCGCACGACGCAATCTGCTTCGGATCTAGGGCCAAAGCGGGTACATGCGTTGTCCCCTGAGTGTGGCCCGATGACAGATTTAGGTCCTGTTCATCGAGGCGGGGGGAGTGGCTGGCAAGGGCTCGAATCCGTCGAAGATCAAGTCTCCGCGGATATCGGCAATGTAATTCAAGCTTCCAAACCTGACCTGATGGCCAGGGTCATAGCTATCGATCTGCTCCAGATGGCCAAGCGAGTTGGCCCACAGTGCGAAGCCGCCGAATACGAAGATCTATCTGGGGAGGAAAACATCTCCCTGGACCGCATTGTTGTAGATGATTGAAGGAGCCATCAAACCTTTTGGTGACGACGCAGCGGAACTCTCAATGAAAGCAACAATGTTGGTGTCAAAACCGGCGGATCTCGGGTAGGGGGTCCCGAACTGTGCGTCTAAGGTTGATGGTAACAGGAGATAGGGGACACGATGTTTACCTAGGTTCGGGCCCTCGCTATGGAGGTAATACCCTACTTCCTGCTTGATTGATCTTGATGAATATGAGTATTACAAGAGTTGATCTACCACGAGATTGTAATGGCTAAACCCTAGAAGTCTAGCCTATGGGATTATGATTGTATTTCATGGACTAAACCCTCCGATTTATATAGACACCGAAGGGGGCTAGGGTTGTACATGGTCGGTTACAGAGAAAGGAATCTACATATACGAATCACCAGGCTTGCCTTCCACGCCAAGGATAGTCCCATCCGGACACGGGAAGAAGTGTTCTATCTTGTATCTTCATAGCCCAACAGTCCGACCCATGTTAATAGTCCGGCTGTCCGAGGACCCCTTAATCCAGGACTCACTTAGGGGAAGAAACAGTAGAACACATAAACATAAGCATAACATTACAATAAGCGGTGCTAGGGGTGTTCTAACATAGTGTTACACGATACCGGTGAAGGGGGAAACATCCGGGAAAGTTTTCCTGGAGTTAGGCATTTTCGGACAGATGAAACAGAGGGGAATGGTTGCAGGTTCGCTATGCTAGGGACATGTGGCAGACGAACGGGGAGCATATCCGGATTCATCTTGTCGTTTTGAGCAACTTTCATGTATAAATATTTTTCATCCGAGCTACATTATTTTTCTATGAATTATCAAAGTTTTAGCAATATTATGAAAATTCCTGAAATTTTGCCAAGTCTGAGAATTCGACAATTTTAAACATCACTTAGTTGTTTTCCGGAGGCTATGGCTATTGTTATGTACATCCTATAATTTTGTGCCTTGTATCAATTGTGAGCATTTCTCTGCGATCTACATGTTATTATCAATTTCATCCATATTAGAGTCCATTTGCTTGATCATCAACGGCTCTAAAATATCTATGAAAATAAAGCTGTTTTTTGGGTTTTTTGTGAACTGAACATTGAACTTTGTGATTTTGGTAGGAATAAATCCGCGCATTATTTGAGGCAGGCACAATGGAATAAAATGAAGCTTGTTACATCTACTTTCTGTTCATATAATTATTACCCATGTTAGGACTTGTCTTATCACTGTTTAGGGGCTATTTAGAGGGATAGTCATTGTAGAAATACAAAAGCTAGATAGTAGCTGCAATAGCATTCAGCAGCAACTGTAGATTCAGCAGAACAGCAACTGCAAGAAGGAGCAAGCAGCAGGCAGCGCAAGTGGCAGCGGCGACAGGCGCAGGTGGCTGCAGGAGATGTGCGCGAGCACGTGACGCACACACAAGGAGAGGCCGCGGCCGATGGAGCTTGTGAACGGGGCGGCCGCAGCAGCAGATGCAGAAGCCGCAGCGCCGCGCGTGGGAGGGGAGGGGCCACGCTAGAGCGAGTGCAGCAGCAGAGCAAGCGGGCGGACGCAGGCAGGGCTTTAGTGAGCGTGAGCGCGTGTGGGCGAGCAGGCGAGCGCAACGAGGCGAGGCAAAGGAGGGCGAGGCTAGGGACGACACGAGTCGCGGCCATGACGTGAACAGAGGCGCGGGCGCATGGGCGGCGCGTGGACGAGGCACTCACGGGGCGGCCAGGCGAGGCATGGGACGCGGCAGGACGGTTGGAACGGAGTGAGGTCTTCACCTCTGAGGGAGTTCCGGACTAGGGGGTGTCCGGATAGCCGAACTATCATTATCGGCCGGACTCCAAGACTATGAAGATACAAGATTGAAGACTTCGTCCCGTGTCCGGATGGGACTTTCCTTGGCGTGGAAGGCAAGCTTGGCGATACGGATATGTAGATCTCCTACCTTTGTAACCGACTCTGTGTAACCCTAGCCCTCTCCGGTGTCTATATAAACCGGATGGCCTTAGTCCATAGGACGAACAACAATCATACCATAGGCTAGCTTCTAGGGTTTAGCCACCTTGATCTCGTGGTAGATCTACTCTTGTAACCCACATCATCATTATTAATCAAGCAGGACGTAGGGTTTTACCTCCATCAAGAGGGCCCGAACCTGGGTAAAAACATCGTGTCCCTCGTCTCCTGTTACCATCCGCCTAGACGCACAGATCGGGACACCCTACCCGAGATCCGCCGGTTTTGACACCGACATTGGTGCTTTCATTGAGAGTTCCTCTGTGTCGTCACCGATAGGCTCGATGGCTTCTTCGATCATCATCAACGACGTAGTCCAGGGTGAGACCTTCCTCCCCGGACAGATCTTCGTATTCGGCGGCTTTGCACTGCGGGCCAATTCGCTTGGCCAACTGGAGCAGATCGAAAGCTACGCCCCTGGCCATCAGGTCAGATTTGGAAGTCTGAACTTCACGGCTGACATCCACAGGGACTTGATCTTCGATGGATTCGAGCCACAGCCGAGCATGCCACACTGTCACGTCGGGCATGATTTAGCTCTGCCGCCGGACAGTACCCTGGAGGCCGCACTCGAAACCGCTCCGATCTTCAATTCGGAGCCAGCTCCGCAGATCGAGGATGGATGGCTAGACACCGCCTCGGGGGCTGCAACCTCTATGGCGATAGAGCCGAACACTGACTTTGTCCCTCATAAAGCTCGTGACTCCAAGGTGACGGACTCCTCGCCGGACTCCAAACCTCCCGCGCCCGCCCTGATCGAATCCGATTGGGCGCTGATCATGGAGTTCACCGCAGCGGACGTCTTCCAACACTCACCTTTCGGCGACATCTTGAGTTTGCTAAAATATCTCTCGTTATCAGGAGAGCCCTGGCCGGACTGCGGTCAGGACGGTTGGGATGCGGACGACGAAGAAATTCAAAGCCCACCCACCACCCACTTGGTAGACGCTGTCGATGATTTAACCGACATGCTAGACTACGACTCCGAGGACATCGACGGTATGGACGACGACGCCGGAGACGACCAAGAACCAGCACCCACTGGGCACTGGACAACCACCTCATCGTATGACATATACATGGTGGATATCCCAAAATATGGGAATGGCGAAGGAACAGAGGAGGAGGACCCCTCCAAAAAGTAGCCCAAGCGCCGGCGTCAGCGGCGCCGCTCTAAATCCCGCCACAGCAAGAATGAAGACTCCGGCACTGGAGACAATAATACACCGGACAGTGCCGAAGACAACCCGCTCCAGCAAGATGCAGCGCAGGAGGACGGAGACGCCAACCCTTATGAAAGAGCGGCAGGGGAAGAGGTAGAGGATTATACGCCTCCCTCCGGAGACGAAGCGAGCCTCGACGATGACGAATTCGTCATGCCTGAGGATCCCGTCGAAGAAGAGCGTTTTAAACGCAGGCTTATGGCCACGGCGAACAGCCTCAAGAAAAAGCAGCAACAACTTAGAGCTAATCAGGATCTGCTAGCCGACAGATGGACTGAAGTCCTCGCGGCCGGAGAGCATGAGCTCGAACGCCCCTCCAAAAGCTACAGTAAACGCAAGCTGCTCCCCCGATTAGAGGAGGAAGCTTACGAACCCGCATCACCAGGAGACAATACAGCTGACCGACCACCCCGTGGTCGCAACAGAGAGGCCTCTAGGCCCTTCACTAGACCCGTACCCCGGCATCGCTCGAAAAGCACACGGCCACAGGGGAACACTACGGACTTGCGAGATATATTGGAGGATAAGGCAAGACAATCAAGATCGATCTACGGATCGCGTGGGGGTCCAACGATATGTGACGACAATCATTGCGCCGGACACAGTAAGTCTGGCCGGGCCGAACAAAATAGACCAAGCTCCCTTGAGCTCCGTCGTGATATCGCCCAGTACAGAGGCACCGCACACCCACTATGCTTCACAGATGAAGTAATGGATCATCAAATCCCCGAAGGGTTTAAACCCGTCAATATTGAATCCTACGATGTCACAACAGACCCCGCGGTTTGGATTGAAGACTATATCCTTCACATCCACATGGCTCGCGGTGACGATCTTCACGCCATCAAATACCTCCCCCTCAAGCTTAAAGGACCAGCCTGGCATTGGCTCAACAGCTTGCCAACAGAGTCAATTGGGAGTTGAGAGGACTTGGAAGCCGCATTCCTCGATAACTTCCAGGGCACTTATGTGCGACCACCAGACGCTGATGACCTAAGCCACATAATTCAGCAGCCAGACGAATCGGCCAGGCAATTCTGGACACTATTCTTAACCAAGAAAAACCAAATCGTCGACTGTCCAGATGCGGAGGCCCTCGCGGCCTTCAAGCATGACATCCGCGACGAGTGGCTTGCCCGGCACCTGGGACAGGAAAAGCCGAAATCCATGGCAGCCCTCACATCACTCATGACCCGCTTCTGCGCGGGTGAGGACAGCAATAACCTCAGCAAGAATTCTGGCAGTCCGGACTTCAAGGACCGAAATGGCAGGCCACGTCACAACAAAAAGAAACGCCGCATTAACGGCGATCATATTTAGGATACGACAGTCAATGCCGGATTCAGAGGCTCTAAACCCGGTTAGCGGAAAAAGCCATTCAAAAGAACTACTCCGGGTCCGTCCAATTTGGACCGAATACTCGACCGCTTGTGCCAGATACACGGCACCCCCGAAAAGCCAGCTAACCACACCAACAGGGACTATTGGGTATTCAAGCAGGCAGGCAAGTTAATTGACGAAAACAATGACAAGGGGCTGCATAGCGATGACGAGGACGAGACCCAACCGCCGAACAATAGAGGACAGAAGGGTTTCCCCCCACAGGTGCGGACGGTGAACATGATATACGCAACGCACATACCCAAAAGGGAGCGGAAGCGTGCACTCAGGGATGTTTATGCGATGGAGCCAGTTGCCCCGAAGTTCAATCCATGGTCCTCCTGCCCGATCACTTTTGACCGAAGGGACCACCCCACCAGCATCCGCCACGGCGGATTCGCCGCACTGGTCTTAGACCCAATCGTCGATGGATTTCACCTAACCAGAGTCCTGATGGACGGCGGCAGCAACCTGAACCTGCTTTACCAGGATACAGTGCGCAAAATGGGCATAGACCCCTCAAGGATTAAACCTACCAAAACGACCTTTAAAGGCGTCATACCAGGTGTACAAGCCAATTGTACAGGCTCAATTACACTGGAAGTGGTCTTCGGATCCCCGGATAACTTCCGAAGTGAGGAGTTAATCTTCGACATAGTCCCGTTCTGCAGCGGCTATCATGCCTTGCTCAGACGTACTGCGTTTGCAAAGTTCAACGTGGTGCCGCGCTACGCATACCTCAAGCTCAAGATGCCAGGCCCTCGAGGAGTCATCACGGTCAACGGAAACACTGAACGTTCTCCCCGCATGGAGGAACATACAGCGGCTCTCGCGGCAAAAGTACAATGCAGCCTCTTGAGGCAATTCTCGAGTCCGGCCTTTAAGCGGCCGGACACAGCTAAGCACGCCCGGAGTAACTTACAACAAGACCACCTGGCACGTTCCGAGCACGCGTAGCAGTGCGGCCCCAACCCCAGCTCCTGCGAGACATTAAAGCAGATCCTTCGCGTATACCATTACGCTCTGAAGATACCATGAGCATGGGAGAGGGGCACGACCACGATAAACCAAGAAAGCGGCTCAACCGCACCAGGGGCTCTCCAGTGTGTCATTCTTTTTTCTTTTTTTTTTCTTTTTACCTTTTATTTTTACACACAGGACTCCGTTTGTCAGAGGCCCTGTCCAGCAGCAGATCTGCCGAACTCACGATGCAACATCCAGGGAAGGATAAAGGCTACAACGAACATACAGGTGGTCTCCGTTACGAGCATTTTTATACGCCAATCTGCAGCCTACCCCTGGAGGGGGACATGTTTAACAGTCCCATACCTTGCTTATCGCACTATTTGTATCGTTCTGCATTCATAGCAGCACTTATTGAATAAAACAATGCAGCACCTTTTTGCTTATAATTGCATTTCCTTTTCATACATATGTTCATTCACGGCATATTGCATCCGTACACTTTGGTACGGCTAATACACACGAGGGGCTTATGTTCCCCACGTCATGGTGTGATGAGTCTGAACACTTTCACAAGTGCGGCACCCCGAACTTATAGCACTATATGCACCGACTCCGAATCATGTCTTGGGTCAATAGTTGGGTTTGCCCGGCTCCCATGTTTTGGTACCTTACATTCCGTTATATCGGCTAAGGTAGCACTGGGAGAACCACTGCGATTGCGCCCCAGTTGAGCTGGGTTAACGCCTCAGTGGAGAAAGCTAAAATTGACCGTCATGATGTGGCGAGAGCCGGTCGCTGTTTGAGAGTTTTTTTGCGAGTCCTTAAAGACCTATGCCGCTTAGATCGAGGAGCCGGATACTGTCCGGCCAAGGCGTGGATAGCACCCCAAATTCGGCCTTCCGAAGACTAGGGGCTTCACCGAAATTTAAAATTATAGAATTCTATGGCTAAGTGAGAGTGTTCAAGCATTATAAGTTCGGTTGCCTTGTTCGCCGTGTCGAGCGCCTCCCTAGATGGACCCAAAAATGGGAACAAGAGCGCTCGAGTTTATCCCGAACACCCCAGCACTCATGGCATGGGGGCTGAAGCCGACGACTTGCGATCTCTCAGATTTGATAAACAGCCGCACAGAAGGTAATATTTTAAATTAACAAGCGTTGCTTAGCGCATATGAACCAAGTTTTCAGCGCACAGGATAACAAAATGCGAGTCTACTCAAATATTACATCTTTGGAGCACTCACCCGCAATAGTGCGGGCGCCCTTCAGCACACTCTTATAATACATCTTGGGCGTGCGATGCTCCTTGCCGTTTGGTGGGGGTCCGTCACAAGCTTCTGGGCATCCATCTTGCCCCAGTGCACCTTTGCGCGGGCAAGGGCCCGGCGGGCACCCTCAATACAGGCGGAGTGCTTGATAACTTCAACCCACGGGCACGCATCCACTAGCCGCCGCAGTAGGCCGAAGTAGCTCCCAGACATAGCCTCCTTAGGCCACAGCCGAACTATGAGGCCCTTCATGGCCTGTTCGGCCGCCTTGTGGAGCTCGACCAGCTGCTTCTGCTGGTCGCTAAGGGGCACCGGATGTCCGGCCTCAGCATACTGAGACCAGAAGACCTTCTCCGTCGAGCTCCCCTCCTCGGCCCGGTAGAATGCGGCAGCATTGGACACGCTGTGAGGAAGATCTGCGAATGCTCCTGGAGAGCTCCGAATTCGGGTAAGCAACAGGTAATTAACACTCACATGCTTACTTTGCATGAAAAATGCCTTACCCGCTGCTATTTTCTTCACCACCTCACTCTCCTGGAGGGCCTTGTAGGCTTCGGCCTTAGCAGCTTTGGCACTCTCAAGAGCCGTTGCAAGCTCAGACTCTCGAGTCTTCAAGTCACGCTCCAAGCTCTCATGTTTTTTCACGAGATCCTGGAGCTCTTGCTGTACCTCCGCCACCCGTGCCTCCTGCCTCTCTCGCTCGGTGCGCTCCGCGGCCGCATTGCATTCGGCCGCGGCCACCGCCTCCTTCAGGGCCGCCAGCTTGTTAGTGGCCCCTGCAATACCCAAGTTATCCTTGTCATTTTTCTTGCAACCAAATCCTTTTTTGTAAGGTACAATTTTCATAAGGTATTACTCACCTTCTTTTTCCTCGAGCTGCTTCTTGGCACGGCCGAGCTCGTTCTCGGACCACTCGAGGTTTTCCTTCAACGTATTGACCTCCGCAGTCAGTGCAGCGGAGGTCAGTAGCACAACCTGCAATCCCATATTGACATATTTTCATTACTCCTGCGTTTATCTTTCTAAAGATCCTCAGTCCGGCTTTTCTTTCCGAACACCGAACCGAGCATCAGAGGCTACTGTCTATGCGGTACCATTTTACATATATTGAAATTCTTACCTCAAAGCCTGTTAGAAGGCTGCTGCAGGCTTCGGTCAGCCTGGTCTTGGCGAGCTGAACCTTCTGAATCACCGCACTCATAACAGTGCGGTGTTCCTCTTCGATGGAGGCGCCGTTGAGCGCCTCCAGCAAATTGTCCGGCACCTCCGGTTGGACGGAGGCAGCCGGCGTTGCGGTCTTGCCCTTCTTACGAAGGGGTCGCCCGCCGGACTCCGGAGCCACTGTGCCCTCCGGGGCTGAGTCTGGTGCAAAGGTTGTCCTACGACACCTCCGGGGCCTCCTCCTCCTGGTAGGTCCCTTCCTGGGACCCCACCTCGGCGTCGTCCGCGGCACGGGGGGTGGAGGCAGTCGGAAGGGAATCCATATCCAACGCACCCAAGGACCCGCTCGACGAAACGGGAAGATCATCCTTGGCCGAACTGCACGGTTGTATGCGGCATTAGAAAGACATTATGTGGCGAAAAGAAAAAACCTTGAAGTTATTCGGGAGTCCGGATACTTACGATCTCGCCAGGGGCTTGGCCCTTCGAGGCAGTCCTCGTCGTCGTCACTCGCGTTGGTGGAGCGGTCCAGGGGAAGAGTTTTCCCCTTCTTGGACCCTTCGGCCTCCCTTATTGGGGAGGCCTTCCTTTTCTTCCCTCCCCCCGCTGGGGGAGAGGCTTTCTTCTCCTCTCGCCTTGGTTGGAGGAGTCGGCCTCGGATTCATCATCCGATAGCACCTAAAAACGGGAACTCTTCCGAGTCCCCGTGGCCTTCTTCTTGGCCTTCTTCTCTGGCACCACGTGGGGTGCCGGAGCTAGCAGCCCCGTTAGGCAGGCGTCCGCTGGGTCCTCTGGCAATGGGGCCAGACAGATAGTCCGTTCGGCCTTCGCTAGCCAGTCCTGTCAAAGGTAAAGGGAGTTTAGATCCCGCATAGAGTCAAACTAAGGAAAACAAGTGGTAAAACACTTACCTCGTCAGCCGGACGCTGCGAGCGGAATCCGTGATCTTTGGTAGCGAATGCGGGAGCTTCGGCGCCCTTGAACATCACCTTCCAGACATCTTCGTACGTAGTGTCGAAGAGCCCACTCAGGGTCTGGTGCTGCGCCGGATCGAACTCCCACATGTTGAAACCCAGTCGTTGGCACGGGAGAATCCGGTGGATGAGCATGACCTGGACTACGTTGACAAGCTTGAGCTTCTTGTCCACCAGCTTCTGGATACAGGCTTGGAGTCCGGCCATCTCCTTCGAATTCCCCCAGATCAGGCCACTCTCTTTCCAGTAGGTGAGCCGTGTAGGGATGCCAGATCTGAATTCGAGGGCCGCTGCCCAATCGGCGTCACACGGCTCGGTGATGTAGAACCACCCCGATTGCCACCCCTTGATGGTTTCCACGAAAGTGCCTTACAGCCACGTAACGTGGGACATCCTGCCCACCATGGCGCCTCCGCACTCCGCTTGGCTGCCCTTCACAACCTTCGGCTTGACACTGAAGGTCTTGAGCCATAAGCCGAAGTGGGGCTGGATGCAGAGGAAGGCCTCGCACACGACGATAAACGCCGAGATGTTGAGGATGAAATTCGGGTCCAAATCATGGAAATCCAGGCCGTAGTAGAACATGAGCCCCCGGACGAAGGGATGAAGTGGGAAGCCCAGTCCGCGGAGGAAATGGGGAAGAAACACTACCCTCTCATGGGGCCTGGGGGTGGGGATGAGCTCTCCCTCGTCGGGGAGCCGATGCCGAAGTCGCTGGACAAGTATCCGGCGTCGTGCAGCTTCTGGATCTGCCCCTCCGTGACGGAGGAGGCCATCAACTTGCCTCCCGCTCCGAACATAGTTGGAGAAGGTTGAGGTGAGAAGTGCGGACTTGGGTGCTGGAGCTCGAGTTCGTAGAGATGGATAAGCCAAGGAGGAAGAAGGCGCAGGTAAAAAGGTTGGATCTTTATCCCCTTATATGGGCGGACGGAAACGCGCGTCCCCATCGGCCTGGTAAAACTCGCTTATCTCCCAAGCGTCACAATTATTGGCGTGGTTGGATTACCCACGTCCGTATTGATGGGAATCCCGGAATAAGGGGAACACGATCTCTGCTTTGACAAGACGTGCCAAGGAAACCGCCTCGCTAAAAGCGCTGAGGTGGAAAAATAAAAACAATTCGAGTAAAGGCTTGGAAGTGGTGTGACGTCACGCCACAGAATACGTCAGCAGATTGATCTTGTGTAATACTATTCTCTCTACGGTGGTATGTGGAATTTATTTTTGCAGAGCCGGACACTATCCTGGTGTTCACAATGTTCTATAAAATTATTCGGAGGAGGAACTCTCCTTGCAATGCCGAAGACAATATGCGCGCCGGACTCGTCGTCATTGAAGCCTGGCTCAGGGGCTACTGAGGGAGTTCCGGACTAGGGGGTGTCCGGATAGCCGAACTATCATCATCGGCCGGACTCCAAGACTATGAAGATACAATATTGAAGACTTCGTCCCGTGTCCGGATGGGACTTTCCTTGGCGTGGAAGGCAAGCTTGTGATATGGATATGTAGATCTCCTACCTTTGTAACCGACTCTGTGTAACCCTAGCCCTCTCCGGTGTCTATATAAACCGGATGGCCTTAGTCCATAGGACGAACAACAATCATACCATAGGCTAGCTTCTAGGGTTTAGCCTCCTTGATCTCGTGGTAGATCTACTCTTGTAACCCACATCATCAATATTAATCAAGCAGGACGTAGGGTTTTACCTCCATCAAGAGGGCCCGAACCTGGGTAAAAACATCGTGTCCCTCGTCTCCTGTTACCATCCGCCTAGACGCACAGATCGGGACCCCCTACCTGAGATCCGCCGGTTTTGACACCAACAACCTCCGTTGCAGAGAGGAGGGCGGCGAGGCTTGACGAGGCCGGTCAGGGAGGAGGTCGGGGACGGGGTGACGACGCGGTGGTGGCGACGGCGGATGGCGACCGAGACAAGCGCGGCGGCTTCGGGCGTCCACGGGCCGGCTCGAGCTCGAGCTCGAGGGGTCGGGGGTGCACGGGGGGAGCGAGTGATTAGGGTTCGCCGGGGAAGGGGTGCCAGCCCTTTTCGTAGGCGAGGGTTCACCGAGGGATGGCCTCCGCGGCGTCGATCGGTGCCGTGCCGGGCATCGGCCATGCCCAGGACCCCCCTGTGAACAGGGAGGGGGAGGCAGGGGCAAGCTGGGCTGGTGGGAGCTAGCTGGGCCACTAGGCCCCGGGGGGCAGGGGGAAAGGCTTGCTTTTCTTTTCTATTTATTGTCTTCTATTCTTTTCAAAACTTTTCTGTTTAACTTTAAAGTCACATTATTTTAATTTAAATAAAATACAAAACTAGTTTGTAATTTAGTATCACTATTTGTACCTCTGCGACAAAAAGTTTCACCCACAAATAAAATAGTTTAACATTTTAGAAATTACAAAAGGCATTTAAATAATTGTTTAAACCACTACTTTAATCATTTTTTAGCATTTAAACATTTTATAAAAAATTGGTTTCTTCACCAACAATACTTATGAATTATTTGCCACAACTTGCACATTTTAGCTTTGACATTTGAAAACTTTTATTTTGACTTTATTTTAAATTTGGATTTCGAACCAATTTGAATCTAAGAAAATTTAGCAATAGTAACAGTGGTGACATGGCCTCATTAGAAGAGGATTACTACAGCTTAATTACCTGGGAGTCAGAAACAACCTTCTCTTCAGGCCATTGCTGAAGAAATTCCAGCTGCATCAGCTAAAGAAATTGCGCAAGCAGAACTCATTGTTGATGTTGTACATTCATACCCTCAACGGGAAAACATCTGTTTGGGTCAAAATCTCTCCACGAGTGAAATCCCAATATTTTCTTGCAGTATCATCCATTGTAGTTGGGTTCATGAACATGATAGCATGATCCTCGGCTCTGTTGGCATCTCGAAGCCTCTCTTCCTGTAGTGCTAGCCTATGCTCCTTCGCCTTTCAACTTCATCTCTTCGGCTGCCAACTTGGATTTCCATTTCTCTTCCTCCAACATCTTGAGCTCGTTCCATCTAGACATCTTCTACTTTTTGCATTCGGCCACCAACACTTTCTTGGCCTCACTCATGGCCACCGAATGCGCCTCTCCTCTTTGTCTCTTTTGCAATTTTGTTGCCACCGGATTTCTTGTTGTCCTCTTCATCTTCATCCTCATCATCCTCAATGGGAACGCTCAATCTTGATCTCTTTGGAGTGGTCTCCACAAGTCTCTAAATCCACTTCTCATTTGTGCATAGCACTTTTGCAGTAATGATACAATGTGAATGACTTGAGGCTAAACATCTTGTTTCTTTGTTTGAAGCGATCTTGAACGATAGGACAAAACTGTGTGACCGGCACACCACTGGGTGATGCATAGTTCACTTGACCAATGCAATCGGACCATCTATTACATTGATCTTGGATGGTGTCGGATTCGAAAAGTCATCCGGAAACCGAGCCCTAACCTTTAATTGATGAGAATTTCAATACCCCTGCTACTCGTATGTATCGGCGTCGGTTCGTATGTAAACATTCGTATTGGCTTAACAGAGCATGATGCCCAAGTGAGCTTTGTATGCGGCTTTATGTGACATCCACAAAGTTGTTGTAGTACTTGATACGTCTCAAATGTATCTATAATTTTTGATTGTTCCATGCTATTATACTATCAACATTGGATGTTTTATATGCAATTATATGTCATTTTTTGGGACTAACCTAACCTAGTGCCCAGTCCAAGTTGTTTTTTGCTTGTTTTTGGCTTTTTAGAAAATGAATATCAAACAGAGTTCATACAGAGAAAAAACCTTGTATTATCTTTTTCTAGACCAGAAGGGACCCTGGAAGGTTCAAGAGAAGACCTGAAGGGCCACGAGGGAGCTAGAAGCTCAGGAGGCGCGCGCCCAGGCTTGTGGGCCCCTCGTGGCACCTCTTGGCCTATTTCTACCTCTATAAGTTCCCAAATATTCCCAGTATATCAGAGCCACCCAAAAATACTTATTCGCCATCGCAAGTTTCCATTCTTCCATGTTCCCATCTGGAGGCCTTTTCCGATACTCTGCCGGAGGGGGAATCGATCATAGTGGGCTTTTACATCAACCGTGCTGCCATTCCGATAATGTGTGAGTAGTTTACCACAGACCTATGGTTCCATAGCTAGTAGCTAGATGGCTTCTTCTCTCTATTTGATCTTCAATATGATGTTATCCTCAATGTTCTTGGAGGTCTATTCGATGTAGTCCTCTTTTGCAGTGTGTTTGTTTGGATTCGATGAATTGTGAGTTTATGATCAGATTATTCATGAATATTAATTGAGTCTTCTTTGAATTATTTATGCATGGATGTTATAGCTTTGTATTTCTCTCCAATCTATCCATTTGGTTTGGCCAACTAGATTGATTTATCTTGCAATGGAGAGGTGCTTTTTGATGGGTTTAATCTTGCGGTGATCTATATCCCAGTGAAAAAAGAGGACAAGACATGTATTTGTATTATTGCCATTAAGGGGAAAATGACGGGGTATTCATATTGGTTGGATTTATTTTGTCTACATCATGTCATCTTGCTTAAAGCGTTACTCCATTTCTTATGAACTTGATACTCTAGATGCATACTGGATAGCAACTAATGGGTGGAGTAATGGTAGTAGATGCAGGCAGGAGTCGGTCTACTTGTCTCGAACCTGATGCCTATATACATGATCATTGCCTTGAATATCATCATAACTATGTGCGTTTCTATCAATTGCCCAACAGTAATCTATTTACCCACCGTATGCTTTTTGTTCGAGAGAGAAGCCTCTAGTGAAAACTATGCCCTCGGGTCTACTTTTACCATATATTAAATCCTGAAAGATCGAGAAGAGGGGTCTAGAGGGGGCTGATTAGACCCTTAATAAGTAAAAGTACCAGTTTTTAAGTTTCTCCAAGTTAAGGTCGAGTTTAGCACATGTTAAAGGGCACACAATACATTTTACACAAGCATAACAAGAGTATAGGCAGCTGAAAGACTAAAGGATGCAAGTGTAAGAATGTAAAAGAGACGGGAATTGGAATGAGCAAACACAATGGAGATGTGGAGATTTTTGGTGGGGTTCCAATAAGTGGTGCTATCTTACGTCCAGGTTGATGGAGACTTAACCCACGGAGGGTAACAGTTGAGCGAGTCCACGGAGGGCTCCATCCACGAAGAGTCCACGAAGAAGCACCCACAATGGCTTACGTCCACGAAGGACTAGCCTCACTCGGGTAGATCTTCATGAAGTAGGCGATCTCCTTTCCCTTACAATCTCCTTGGTTAAACTCCACATGATCTTGGAGGCTCCCAAGTGACAACTAACCAATCTAGGGGACACCACTTTCCAAAAGCTAATAGATGTTGTGTTGGTGATGAACTCCTTGCTCTTGTGCTTCAAATGATAGTCTCCTCAACACTCAATCTCTCTCTCACAGATTTGCCTTTGGTAGGAGAAGGATTGGAGTGGAAAGCAACTTGAAGAGGCTAGAAATCAAGGTTCAAATGGTAGGAATGCAATATCTTGATCTCAACACATGAGCAGGTGGTTCTCTCTCAGAAAATGAATGGTGGAAGTTGTGGTTCATTCTGATGGCTCCCTTACTGAGTAAGAGGCGTGGAGGGGTATAAACAGCCTCCACAGAAAATCCAACCTTTACACACTTTTGACCAAATTTGGTGGCACCGGCTGGAATTCTCGGTGAGGCCGACCTGTGCAAAAGATATGAATGTTGGGGGTCTCAGTGGGACCAATTAGATCATCTCGATGAGACCAAAGTGCAACCGCAACGGCTAAACCATGTTTCGATAATTCCGATCAATTTCACTCGGTGATTCCGAGATGAGGTGACTTCATCACAGAAAGTTGGTCAGGCCATCTTGGTGGAACTGAGAGTCGTTTCGGTCAGACCGAAAAGCTAGGGTTTTGGCTGGGGGCAGTAGTAGAATCATCTTGATGGGTCCGGAATGGATATATCGGTGGGACCAAAATGATGACTTAGGGTTTTGTACAGATGTGTTTTGGGAAAGTGATTGAGGGTTTTTGGAGCAATATCACGAAGTACTTGAGCAGCAACCTCATCAACAATATCTCATCCCTTTTTAATAGTATTGGTTTTCCTAAGGGACTCAATGTGACCTTGGACCAGTAAACCAAAAATGTAGAGTCTTGGGATAGCAAATTCGTGTCCTTCACATTTAGAAGGGGTTCCACATCTTCTTGTCCTTGCCACGCCACCATTGGACTTATCTGAAATATTCTAGGTAGAACTATTAGTAAAATAATATGTAAGTTGACATTGTTTAGATCGCGGGAAACCACGACCACCTATGGGACCAGGAGGCCCTTTGCTAGTTCGGCAGGGGGACATCACGTTACACAAAGAGCATACCAACATGGGGCAGGACAACAGAGATCACACAGGCAGTTTACCGAGGTTCAGGCCGCCGCTAGGAGTAAAACTCTACTCCTGCTTTGGTGGATTGATGGTGGACATGTGGTTGGTGGAGCATAGTACACTTGCCCGACAAGGGTTTCCTCAGGGCGGTAGCGACTACGCGCGTACGGGGGGTGTGAAATTTCCAACCTTCTAACCTCTCGAACCCCTTCTACCTTTGCCATGGGCCTCCTTTTATAGGTTATGGGCCTCCTTTGCATTGGTTAATACTAACCTATCTCACGAGTTCTTGTTGAGTTTGTTGTGGATGAAGATTTTGATAAAAAGAAGAGAAACCATGATACGAGAGGAATTAAGGAGAAATAAAAGCTCAAGCTTGGGGATGCCCAAGGCACCCCAAGATAATATTTCAAGAAGTCTCAAGCATCTAAACTTGGGGATGCCCCGGTAGGCATCCCACCTTTCTTCTTCAACAACTATCGGTTAGTATCGGTTAAGCCTAAGTTTTTGCTTCTTCACATGAGTTGTGCTATCTTTGCAATATCATTTTATTTTGTTTTGCTTGCTGTTTGAATACAATACCAAGATCTGAAATTCTTTAATGAGAGAGAGAGAGTCTTCACATAGTTACACAACTATTTAGCTACTCATTGATCTTCACTTATTTCTTTTTGGAGTAGTTTTCATTTACTCGTGTGCTTCACTTATATCCTATGAGTAAATGGTTGAATGAGTTGAATGTGATAAATCTGAAATTATATATGTCTCATTTGCTTATCCCATGGGGAGTAATGACTTCACTTCTAAGAAGTAGAGGTTTTAAATTTATTGAAGGTTAGCAAGCATTGTATTGGTCATTTGAACAATCCATGAAAGAATATTGAAGGAAGAGAGATTTCACATATAAATATACTATCCTAGACATCTTTTATAATTGTGAGCACTCATTAAGTATGGCATGCTAAAGAGTTGATGCTGGACAAGGAAGACAACGTAATGGGTTATGTTTTCTCACATCTCAGTTAAAGTATATTCTCATAGATCATTCAAACATGTTGAGCTTGCCTTTCCCCCTCATGCTAGTCAAAATTCCTTGCACCAAGTAGAAATACTACTTGTGCTTCCAAATACCCTTAAACATCCACCATACCTACCTATGGATTGAGTAAGATCCTTCAAGTAAGTTGTCATCGGTGCACGCAATAAAAATTGCTCTCTAAATATGTATGATCTATTAGTGTGAAGAAAATAAGCTTTATACGATCTTGTTATTTAAGCAATTAAAGGGACGGACTGCATAATAAAGGTCCATATACAAGTGGCAATATAAATTGACGTTCTTTTGCATTAAGATTTTGTGCATCCAACCATAAAAGCGCATGACAACCTCGGTTTGCCTCTGCGAAGGGCCTATCTTTTACTTTATGTCTTTTACTTTATGCAAGAGTCAAGGTGATCTTCACCATTCCCTTTTTCATTTTATCCTTTGGCAAGCACCTCGTGTTGGAAAGATCCTGATATATATATCCAATTGGATTAAAGTTAGCATGAACTATTATTGTTGACATCACCCAAAGGTGAATACGTTGGGAGGCAACACTATAAGCCCCTATCTTTCTCAGTGTCCGATTAAACTCCATAACCATTAGTATTGCGTGAGTGTTAGCAATTGTAGAAGACTATATGATAGTTGAGTATGTGAAGTTTGCTAAATCAAAGCTCTGACATAGACCCTTCCTGAAAATAAGATGAATTGCAATTGTTTGATGACTGAGAATGAAGTTTGCTAGTTTTCAAGAAAGTTTATGGTCTATGCTTTAACATGTGAATTGCTTGTTACTTGTTCGTGAGAAGTTTTATGAGATGAACTACTGTATGACATATAATCATGCTAGAAAAGGTGATTGAAATTATCATTGATCAAACTTGTGCACCTGCTAGCATTCACACTTCATAAATTCTTTCTTTATCATTTACCTACTCGAGGACGAGTAGGAATTAAGCTGGGGGATGCTGATATGTCTCCAACGTATCTATAATTTATGAAGCATTCATGCTATTTTATTATCTCTTTTGAATGATTACGGGCTTTATTATAAACTTTTTTATTACTTTTGGGACTAACCTACTAACCGGAGGCCCAGCTCATATTGATGTTTTATTGCCTATTTCAGTGTTTCGAAGAAAAGGAATATCAAACGGAGTCCAAATGGAATGAAACCTTCGGGAGCGTGATTTTTGGAACGAACATGATCCGGGAGACTTGGAGTACAATCGAGAGAAGCTTCGAGGAGGCCAGGAGATAGGAGGGCGCGCCCACCCCTGGGCGCGCCCCCCTTGTCTCGTGGGCCCCTCGAGCCTCCCCGACCGACTTCTTTCGCCTATATATTCCCATATACCCTAAAACCATCGAATATGAAGATAGATCGGGAGTTCCGCCGCCGCAAGCCTCTGTAGCCACCAAAAGCCTCTCGGGAGCCTGTTCCGGCACCCTGCCGGAGGGGGAACCCATCACCGGTGGCCATCTTCATCATCCCGACGCTCTCCATGACAAGGAGGGAGTAGTTCACCCTCGGAGGTGAGGGTATGTACCAGTAGCTATGTGTTTGGTCTCTCTCTCTCTCTCTCTCTCTCTCGTGTTCTCTCTATGGCACGATCTTGATGTATCGTGAGCTTTGCTATTATAGTTGGATCTTATGATGTTTCTCGCCCTCTATTCTCTTGTAATGGATTGAGTTTTCCCTTTGAAGTTATCTTATCGGGTTGAGTCTTTAAGGATTTGAGAACACTTGATGTATGTCTTGCCGTGTTTATCTGTGGTGACAATGGATATCACGTGATCCACTTGATGTATGTTTTGGTGATCAACTTGCGGGTTCCGCCCATGAACCTATGCATAAGGGTTGGCACACGTTTTCGTCTTGACTCTCCGGTAGAAACTTTGGGGCACTCTTTGAAGGACTTTGTGTTGGTTGAATAGATGAATCTGAGATTGTGTGATGCATATCGTGTAAACATGCCCACAAATTCTTGAGGTGACAATGGAGTATCTAGGTGACATTAGGGTTTTGGTTGATTTGTGTCTTAAGGTGTTATTCTAGTACGAACTCTTGAATAGATTGATCCAAAAGAATAACTTTGAGGTGGTTTCGTACCCTACCATAATCTCTTCGTTTGTTATCCGCTATTAGTGGCTTTGGAGTGACTCTTTGTTGCATGTTGAGGGATAGTTATATGATCCAGTTATGTTATTACTGTTGAGAGAACTTGCACTAGTGAAAGTATGAACCGCCTTGTTTCCTACCATTGCAATACCGTTTACGCTCACTTTTATGATTAGTTACCTTACTGTTTTTATATTTTTAGATTACAAAAACCTATATCTACCATCCATATTGCACTTGTATCACCATCTCTCCGCCGTACTAGTGCACCTATACAATTTACCATTGTATTGGGTGTGTTGGGGACACAAGAGACTCTTTGTTATTTGGTTGCAGGGTTGCTTGAGAGAGACCATCTTCATCCTACGCCTCCTACAGATTGATAAACCTTAGGTCATCCACTTGAGGGAAATTTGCTACTGTCCTACAAACCTCTGCACTTGGAGGCCCAACAACGTCTAAAAGAAGAAGGTTGTGTAGTAGACATCAAGCTCTTTTCTGGCGCCGTTGCCGGGGAGGCTAGGTAAGCGGCACTCACACCCAGTCAACTAAGCTCTTTTCTGGCGCCGTTGCCGGGGAGGTGAGTGCTGGAAGGTATATATTTAGATCTTGCAATCGAATCTTTTTGTTTCTTGTTTTATCACTAGTTTAGTTTATAAAAGAAAAAACTACAAAAAAAATGGAGTTAAGTTTGTCTCATATGCTTCATCTTCTTAATATCTTTAATGAGAATGATGGAAAGGAAAATTGTGCTCAAGTGCTAGAAGAAGAATGCATTACAATGTTTGGTACTAGATCTTTGTATGATGAGCGTGATTGCAATGCTGTTAGTATGAATTCCTTGAATATCCATGATGCTAATGATATGCAAAGCCACAAGCTTGGGGAAGCTATGTTTGATGAAGATGATATTTTTTGTCCCCCATGTTTTGATGAGAATATTTATTATGATGAAAGCATGCCTCCTATTTATGATGATTATATTGATGAAAGTAGGTTTGGAAGTGATGTCAACTTCAAGAAGTAATGAGCCCACTATTTTGGAGGATGTTGAATATTATTGTTATAATTATGAAAGTGCATTTGGAGAGGTCATGACTTTATTTAGTGATGAATCCACTATTTCGGAAGAGGTTCCAATTGATTATGAGAACAAAGTTGCTATCTATGATGATTATTGTGATGACTTGTATGCTATTAAGAATAATGATAACCATGAAACTTGTCATCATGATTTTAGTTTTGAATTGGATTATGCCTCACATGCTAATTATTTTGTTGAGTTTGCTCCCACTACTATTGATGAGAATAAACTTGCTTATGTGGAGAGTAGTAAATTTTATATGCAAGTAGTGTAACGCCCCGGGTTCGTTGCGCCAGGTGTCTGCCAGTTATTCGCCGTCGTTGCCATGTCATTTGCTTGCGTGTTGCATTTTGCCATGTCATCATGTGCATTTCATTTTGCATATGTGTTCGTTTCATGCCTCCGAGCATTTTCCCCGTTGGCCGTTTTGCAATCCGGCACTCCTATGTCCTCCGGCGTCCCCCTCTTCTCTCTCGTTGTGAGCGGGTGTTAAACATTCTCGGAATGGACCAAGTCTTGCCAAGTGGCCTTGGTATAGCACCGGTAGACCGCGTGTCAAGTTTCGTGCCATTTGGGGGTCGTTTGATACTCCGCGTAGCCCGAAAACCCCCTCTCTCTTTGCAGCCCAACACCCCTCCTAAGTGGCCCAAAACCCAGCAAACTCCCCTCCGTGCTCTCGGTCATTCGATCACGATCGCGTGGCCGAAAACCGCTCCTCATTTGGACTCTCCTAGCTCCCAGAAACTATAAATATGCCCTCCCCGTCCAAATTCGCGGATGATTTCCCCCGAAACCCTAGCCCCGCTCCCCTCGCGCGCCGGACATGTCCAACCCCGCCGGACATGTCCAACCTCCACGTCGCCCCGGCCAATCGTGGAGCGCCACGTCATCGCCGCCGCCGCCTCGGCCAACCTCCACGTGCCACGTGGCCCGTCACCGTTCCACCGCGCCGCAGCTCGCCGGGACCCATCCGGGGCCCGCCCGGCCCGGTTCGCCGCCCCGCCGCCTCCCGCGGGCTCCCGCGCCTCGCGGAGCCCCG
>NC_041387.1:162835494-162843065 GCF_002162155.2 Triticum dicoccoides | reverse complement strand
CGCCGCAGTCCTCCTCCGCCTCGCCGGAGTACGCACCACCGCTCGCCGGAGCTCCCTACGGCCGGATCCAGCCGGGGTGGATGAGATCCACACACCCATCCAACCAAACACCGTCCCTGCCCTGGATCTCCTCGTCCCGCACGCCTCCGTCCCAGGTTGACTTTTCCCGGAGGTGATTTACTGCCAAGTCCCCGAATATTTTGACATTATCATGCCATGTTCATCGCATCATATCTCTGCACCCGTAGCTCCGTTTCGTGCGTGTAATATGTCAAATTGTTCGTCTCAATGAGTACTTCATTTCATTCCATTGCATCATGTTCATTGGAGGTCATCTTGATGCCTGAATCATTGTTGCAAGGGTGCTTTATAATGTTAGTTCCTGTTTCTTAACAGAACATGCTCATTTGTCATTTTTGCCATGTTTGATGTGTGCATCTTATGAGGTTGATGTCTACATGTGTTTTGATCTATATCGTGCCATCTTTACAATGGTGTATGCCATTTAATTTGGTGATCTCTGTGGTGACAAGCACAAGCATGCAAACTAGGCTTCGTAATGTTGCTGTTTTTAGTCCCTGTTCTGCTGTTATTTTGATGCCATGTAAACATGATGCTACAGAGTTATCCATGCTTATTTTGAGATACTTCAGTAAGGATGTTTTGAACATGTGGGTTTTCTATATCCATTCATGCCCCTGTTTTCAATTATGGAGTAGTCTAGCATGTCATTTTCGTGCTCTACTTTTGCTCCAAAATGTTTCCTGGCAGATTGTTTACATGTTATTCAATTTTGCCAAGGTTGTTGTAGTTGATCCTTGCATGCTATGAACTTGTTCTTGCCTTGGTTAGCTTCATAAACATGTCTTCTTGCTGATGCTATGCTTATCTTGTCATGCAATGACTTGTGGTGAGTGAATCGAGCTTGTTAAGTAGTGTACTCGCTGTTGCTGTTTTGCTAGGCTGAATCTGTTATTTCGTGATGCTATGTAAACCTGCTGCTACAAATCATTCTATGCATAATCTGGAGATGTTCACTAAATATGTTTTGTTCTACATGTTATGCTCTATCCATTCATGCCCCTGGTTGCAATTATAGCCTGCTGTAGCTTGTTGTAATCTTGCTCTCAATTTGCTAAATAATGTTGCTGTCAGCCTGTTAACATTAAGTTCAGTTGTTGCCATGATTGTTGCTAGTGATCCATTTACCCTATGGACTTGCTCTTGCCATGCCTAGCTTTTTAAATATGCCTTCCTACTGTTGGTTGCCTTGCCATGCCTTTTATTTCTCTGTGGTAAGTGGTACAAGCTCATCAACATGCCTACTTATTGTTGTTCCTGCCATGTTTGAATCTGTATTATAACTTGCTATGATTACATGGGTGCCATCATATTTTCTGATCCTTTTTGGCTTATGGTCAGTAAAGGACTTTTGATCTATGAATTTAGTAGATTCATGCCATGCCTTTGTTTGCCACGATAAGTTCCTGTAACATGTTGTTTGATAGCTCTAAACATTGCAACCTGATGTTATTTTCTGGAAAGTCTGAATTGTTATTAGTTGCAATCTTGCCATGTGTGTTTGAGCATGTTCTAGTAGTTTCTGGAGACAGCTCAGTGTTCATGTTTTGTTATGCTTTACCTGTACATCATGCCCATGCCTTTTGTTTTCTTGTTGAGGTGCTGTAGCATGTTGTTTTGGTGCTTGCAATATGCCTAGTTGCTGTTTTGGATAGATTGTTGCCATATCTTGTATAGTGTGTGTGTTGAACCGTTGCTCCGTTTTGAGTGTGCTCTATATGAAACATGCTTGATTTTGCAACTAGTTTCATATTATCATGTTGCATCCATGTTTGAGAGTGTTTGCTTGATGTTTGTATGCATTTTGCATCAATGCCATGTTTAACTTGTTTTGCTCATATCTTCTAGACCATAGCCCGAACTAAGTGAACTTTATATGTAACTTGACTAGAATCTCGTGTAGATCATCTTGGTGCATCTTAACTTGCTGTTTAACAACTTGAACATAAGGTTTGTTAAGATCTGGACCAATTTCGAAATATGCATATGAGGACTTACCGAAATTGTTATATGTTGTTCCCGGCCTCATTTAAACGTGCTTTGATGTGTTTTTCTTGTTTGCATCATCTCTTGCCATGAGTAGCTTCATGTAGCCTTTGTCATGCATCATGCTTGGTTGTGCATCATGTCTTGTATATGTGTGGTATGTTTACCTTGTTGTGTGCTTCTTCTCGATAGTTCCCGTTTCGTTGCGACCGTGAGGATTCGTTCGTCTACGCTTGGTTCGGCTTCATCCATTCGTCTTCTTCATGGACTCGTTCTTCTTCCTTGCGGGATTTCAGGCAAGATGACCGCTACCCTGGATTTCACTACTATCATTGCTATGCTAGTTGCTTCGTTTTATCGCTATGCTGTGTTACCTATCTTTTGCTCCTCAAGCCTCCCAAATTGCCATGAACCTCTAACCTTTGACACCCTTCCTAGCAAACCGTTGCTTGGCTATGTTACCGCTTTGCTCAGCCCTCTTATAGCGTTGCTAGTTGCAGGTGATGTTGAAGATTTCTCCATGGCGGATAGGATTATGTTGGGATATCACAATATCTCTTATATTATTAATGCATCTATATACTTGGTAAAGGGTGGAAGACTCGGCCTTATGCCTGGTGTTTTGTTCCACTCTTGCCGCCCTAGTTTCCGTCATACCGGTGTTATGTTCACGGATTTTGCGTTCCTTACACGGTCGGGTGATTTATGGGACCCCCTTGACAGTTCGCTTTGAATAAAACTCCTCCAGCAAGGCCCAACCGTGGTTATACCATTTGCCTCACCTAGCCCTTTTTCCCTTGGGAGTCGCGCTCTCAAGGGTCATCTTTATTTTAGCCCCCCCCCAGGCCAATGCTTGTCTAAGTGTTGGTCCAAACCGAGCGATGTCCGGCGCCCCCTGGGCAACCAGGGTCTATGCCAACCCGACGTCTGGCTCATCCGGTGTGCCCTGAGAACGAGATATGTGCAACTCCTATCGGGATTTGTCGGCACAGCGGGAGGCTTTGTTGGTCTTGTTTTACCATTGTCGAAATGTCTTGTAAACCGGGATTCCGAGTCTGATCGGGTCTTCCTGGGAGAAGGTATATCCTTCGTTGATCGCGAGAGCTTATCATGGGCTAAGTTGGGACACCCCTGCAGGGTATAATCTTTCGAAAGTCGTGCCTGCGGTTATAGGCAGATGGGAATTTGTTAATGTCCGGTTGTAGATAACTTGACACCAGATCTGAATTAAAACACATCAACCGTGTGTGTAGCCGTGATGGTCTCTTTTCGGCGGAGTCCGGGAAGTGAACACGGTTTTTGGGTTATGTTTGACGTAAGTAGGAGTTCAGGATCACTTCTTGATCATTGCTAGCTTCACGACCGTTCCGCTTGCTCTCTTCTCGCTCTTATTTGCGTATGTTAGACACCATATATGCTTAGTCACTGCTGCAACCTCACCACTTTACCCCTTCCTTTCCCTTTAAGCTTTGCTAGTCTTGATACCCATGGTAATGGGATTGCTGAGTCCTCGTGGCTCACAGATTACTACAACAACAGTTGCAGGTACAGGTTATGCGATGATCATGACGCGAGAGCGATGTTTGCGTGCGTTGAGTTCTTCTTCTGCTTCTTCTTTGATCAGGGGATAGGTTCCAGGTCGGCAGCCTGGGCTAGCAGGGTGGATGTCGTTTGAGTTTATGTTTGTGTTTCATCTGTAGTAGGATGATGCTCTTATGTATTGTGATGTTGTATTCGTGTGGCATTGTATGCCTCTTGTATGTATCCCCATCTATTATGTAATGTTGATGTAATGATATCCACCTTGCCAAAGCGTTTCAATATGCGGGTCTATCCTTGGTGGGACCTTCGAGTTCCTTTTGGATAGGGTCGCATATTGGGCGTGACAAGTTGGTATCAGAGCCTCGACCGACCTTAGGAGCCCCCTTGATTGATCGTGTAGTTTGGCCGTTGTTGAGTCTAGAAGAAAACTGTTTTCGGAGTCTAGTTATATCGGAGAGTAGGAATTCTTTTTACTCCTCAGCCCCTTCGTCGCTCTGGTTATGTCAGGACCCCGACTCAATGCCACATCGATCTAGCATGTAACACCTCATATCACTTTGCGGCCTCACGCACGGTATTCCCACGGGTGTCGCCTTACCTTTGCCCGGGACCGTTTGCGCCTTTTGGCACACGTATATGACAGTGTCGCTAGCATCCATATGATAAGGAGCCCGGGCTGACATGGCTAGTCGTAAACCCAAAGTGGCACAAACTTACAGGGACAGGCATCCATGACCCAACATCGAATGTGTCGGTCATCAGCGAGTGAATCCAGGCTGTAGCACTGGGCTAGCAGGACTCCGGTGAACCGGGCTGTAGCGGGCTAACAGGACTCCGGTATTCATCGCGTGACATTTCCCCGAAGGGACAGACACAGGAACGACGAAGGACACATGCCGGCCAGCCTAAGTGTTCCGGAGCAGTAGCAAGCTACAATGGCTCGGTGGAAACACTAGGAGACATTTCCCGGTAAGAGAGGCTACTAAGGATAAACAACTAGATAGTCAGATCCCACACATACTAAGCATTTCAATAACATACACACAATATGCTCGATATGTGCAAACACAACATGGCATCACAACATGACTCTACGACTCAAGTATTTATTCAATAGGCCTCGAGGAGCGAGATATTACAAACAGGGGTCTCATGACCCAATATTCAGAGCATACAAATCAAAGCACAAACGGAAGCTATCATGTCTGAGTACAGACATCTATAAATGAAAAAGGCTGAGAAGCCTGACTATCTATCAGATCCTGCCGAGGGCACAAGATCGTAGCTGAGGTATCAAGCTAAACGTCGAAGTCCACGCGAAACTACTAGTGAGACCGAAGTCTCTCTGCAAAACATAAAATGGGCAAACGTGAGTACAAATGTACCCAGCAAGACTTACATCAGAACTAACTACATATGCATCATTATCAACAAAGGGGTGGTGGGGTTTAACTGCAGCAAGCCAGCTTTGACTCGGTGGCTATCCTAAACTACGACTGCAAGCGACTCTTTTGAGGTGGCGCACACGAGTCCACATATTCACCATATCAATACACCACTATGGATCCGCTCCCGTCTCCCTACGAGAACGCCATCCATAGCACTCACGCTTATCTTACGTATTTTAGAGTATCCACTTTCACTTGTCTATGAACTGATATAAGCAACCCAGAAGTCCTTTTCCGCGGACACGGCTATTCGAATAGATGATGTTAACCCTGCAGGGGTGTACTTCTTCACACACGCTCTCACCACTTACCGCCGTTTACACGACATGTACTCGGCAACCTTCAAGCGGAAGCCCAACGTGGGTGTCGGCCACGGCCTACCTAAACACTCGAGTCTCTAGTCCAGGTTTATCGCCTATTCGGGTTCCATCCATGAGGAGATCCGGCCGGAGTTTCGCTCACAGCCCCAAACGATGTGAACAGGGTTCCCGAGACACCAAACGGGCGCCCGGTTTACCCGGCCACGTGCCTACCGCATCATAGCCCACCCCTACGGTCAGCGCTGCCCACGGCCTCCAGCATACTACAAACACCAGAAACTACTTGCAACTCCTGGACAGAGGACAAGGGTGATCAAGAAGCCGAGAGGGTCCATTGGTTTCGGGCCCAATGCGTGGTAGTAGCTGAATCATGGATCACAAACACAGAACTCAGTTCCTGAGGACGGCTTCAATGAGACAACCCACCATGTACTCCTACATGGCCTCTCACCGATACCTTTTACCAAATCGTGTTCACACACTTAGCTCACACATAGTAGGACATGTTCACACACCTCTGATTCGTCCCCGATGAATCAGACCTGACTCAACTCTAAGCAGTAGCAGGCATGACAAACAAACATGAATGAGTAGGCACAACAGGGCTCAAACAACTCCTACTCATGCTAGTGGGTTTCATCTATTTACTGTGGCAATGACAGGTCATGCAAAGGATAAAGGGGTTCAGCTACCGCAGCAAGTAACAGATGAATCGATGTTGTCCTAATGCAGTAAAAGGGAGCAGGAGCGAGAGAGTAGGATTGTATCGGAATGAACAAGGGGGGGTTTTGCTTGCCTGGCACTTCTGAAGATAACATTGAGTCTTCATCAGTGTCAACGATCACAACGTCGGAACATCGTCTACCGGGAGGGAACAGATACCGGCAACAAAGAAGAAATACAATCAATGCAATGCACAATATGATGCATGCTCATGACATGGCAATATGAATGTGTTTTGAGCTAATGCAACTAGCAACAGATTAAATGAAGTTGGTTTGAATACAAGATTCAAATTCAAACTCCATATGTGATTATTCAAATGCCATTTAATTGATTTGTGCTAAACAGCAGCTATAAGTTGTTCTAACATGCATGAAAATGGTACAGATGAATTCCTTGAATTTTTCTGATAATTTTTCATATATAATTTATTTAATTTGGAGTTACGGTTGAATTTCTATGATTTTTAGAAGTTTAGGGCATTTCTGAAATTCCTGAAATAATAATAAATCCAGAAATGATTTATGGCGTCAGCACCACGTCACTGTGACGTCAGCAGGGTCAACTGGGCTGGCTCAGGTCAAACCTGACGTGTGGGGGCCACACGTCAGTGACACAGGACCTAATCCCGGTCAAACCCAGCGCTGACTGGGGTTTGACCAGGTGTGGGGCCCACTGTCAGTGGCTGTGGGTTTAAATAGTTGGGTCATTAATACTAATTAAGTGTGCCACGTCGGCAGTCGCCGGAGTTTCGCCGGCGACGACCCAAAACGCGGCGGAGACGCACCGGGGTGGCTCGGGTTTCGTCTATACTGCACCGTTCGGTGCGCCCTTTGGCTCTACGGAGAGCTGGCGCGATGGCGCGTCGGATGGTCGTGGTCTCCGGGCCTGGGGTGGCTGGAGTCGACGGCGGCGAGCTCGGTTGTGGCCGCCGGAGCTCGGGTGAGACACGGGCGACCACTAGGGGGCACGAGAGGGCGAGCTGCGGCAGGCAACGGGCTCATGGAGACGTTCTGAGCACGATGGTGCACTCAGGTGGGAGCTCCAGTGGCTCTGGCCACGACGGCGACGAGGCACGGCGGCGGCGAGCTTCGGCCGTGGTGGAAGATGGAGCTAGGGGACGAAATCAAGTGCGCGGAGTGAGGGGAAGATAAGAGGAGCTCACGGGGAGTCGGACGAGACGCTAAGTGGGCTCGGGGACGTCCTGTCGGCGGCGAATTGAACGGCGGCGATTGCCGGCCGTGGCGATGAAGATGGCGGTGATGGCGTGGCTACGGGGCACCCGGCGTCGCATGCGTCGTGGTGGAGCTTCATGGGGTCGGGACGGAGCTCCTGAGCTCATCGGAAGGGCGAGGGGTGGCCGGTGGCTATGGATGCGACGGCGGCGCCCTCCGGTGGCTCTCGGTGGTGCTCCAAATCGAGAGAGGGAGAGAGCCAGAGCGAGCAGAGAGAGGGATAGCGGTCGGGGACG
>NC_041387.1:162827202-162835133 GCF_002162155.2 Triticum dicoccoides | reverse complement strand
GGTAAGTCCAGGTAAGGTTTCTCTCCTCTGTCTTTTATTTCTGTTTTGTTTTATTTAATTTATTTTGCCACTGTTTTGAACTTAAAATAATTCAAACAATGCCAAAAACTCCTCTGAATATTTTATATTGCTAGATGGACTTTTCCAAAAGCTTATAAAATATTTCAGGGGTATTTGAAATTATATTCTAATTATATGAATATAATTCAAATTCAAATAGCTAATCAATTAAATCCAAAGTCCCAAAAATAAATCCTTAAAAATGTTCAATATTTTGGCTGGGACCAGAACCCTTACCAAAAATTATCAAACATTTAAGAAGAGCATTTTGGAGCAATGAATGAGATTTCTAGGGTTTTTTTTTGCCCCTCTTTTATTTAAGTTTTTGAGGCTTCCAAAATTCCTCAGTTCAGGTTTCAAAAATTTAAACATGATGCTCACATGAGGTCTAGCCTAGTGCATGACAGGACCAGGGATGTGACAACTCACCCCCACTAAACAAGAATCTCGTCTCGAGATTCAAGCGTAGGGTAAGGTGAAGGGGGAACACAACTAGTACAATCTTCACGATCCAGGTTGCACTTCATAGGAACGTTGATTCGATCACCATTATTGTCTTGAAGTCTTGCTCTGAGAAATCCTGCCAACATGACATGGAGGGAAGAAGGAGACTCTAGAAGGGTCGATCTTCTCGAAGATCGAACAACTCACGGAATGAGACATAGGACCATCTCTCGGGTTGAGACAGGAGATACACATCAAGAGGGGTGGAAAGAAACGGATGACGAAGGTTCACTAGGTAGACAACAATTCCACACCTAAGAAGGTGGTAAACGACTGTCAACGTAGCGAGGAGTTGAGTTGCCATGATACCACGACGAAACATCCTGGAGGAGGGTGATTCATAGATTATTACCTTAAGTGGCAAAAAGAATTACTTTTGATTCAGAGATCATTGAAACTCTTTAAACCAGCCTAAGACAATTCTCGAGCGATCGTTTGGAGGGGGTCGGTAGAATGGCATACTCGGACTTGGATGATGTGGATTACCTTGTTGAAGACAACGCAAGGGATGAATTTGCTTTTCACCAGAAATGGAAGACACCCATGGTAGAATGGCACATTGGCAGTGCAAACTGGGAACAAAATGCAAATGCTGGGAATGATTCTGGTAACTGGGGAAGAACCCAACAATAGAGAGTGAATTCACTGTTTGAGAAGGTCATAGCATTGCCGAGGAAACTGAGAACATCCCAGTTAGTGCCGATGATAACACGTAGCGCTTGTGCGTGCTCTCAAGAACTTGAGCATTTCCACAATCGTCAAGGTTTTATCAACATCCGTGTCAAGGGTGCGGACAACACAACATACTACCATGATGAATAGCGATGGACGATGCAGATGCAAGGAAGATAACACTTTCTCAGATTTCACCTTAACGAGGCCAAGGGGACGAAATCTGGATGATCGACCGAGAGACATTTAGCACTCCGCTTCTAATGTTCTCCTTGATGTGCTAGTGTAACCCATGCATAGATATAGCTTGATATCTAGAACATCAAGTAAAGGTCGGACTTAGGGAGCACAGGAATCCATAAGGAATAACTACGGAGGTAAATCCTACGAAGTCCTCATGGGGAGGTGGCCAACTTCCTCAATCAAGATATTATAATAACAGGTCTTCCGGCTGGGCGTGTTGGCCACGACATCCACCTTACCGGTTATCGAGAGACCAATATTATAATTCTTGGAAAATATTCCAACCATCATATCTGCCTGAGATTCAGATCTGGTTGGTGTCAGAATATTCCAGACCCATCGAGTCTAGGAAGAAAAACGAAAGTTTGCAACACAAATCGACGAGATGACGTTGCGGGATTCTCGAGAGATGAACTACGATAGCAAGCTCTAAAACATGAGCTGGTTCTGCTACAAACATGTGAACACGTTGTCCCAGACAAGCATGGCCACATAGCAGTCTTATAATTAAACACTACCGAGTTCAGGTGGGGAACCATCATCGAGGATATCGAAGTCTTTACGCAAGTCCATGGATTAGATCCCAAGCATAGACTTCTTTTCCTTGAACAAGTCAATCAGTGGCTTAGTGTGCTAGGGACACATATAGAATGAAGGTTGCAAGTCTCCAGACTACAGAATACTTCGCACGTGTGCATGACTGATTTGGGATGATTCCAAAGGAAACAAAACAATCTTTCTCAAATTCACGGCGGCAACTTTCACCAAATGCACGTGTATAAGAGGAAGTCACTCCTTTCATCAAACAAATACTTCATGAGCTAGCATGAAGAAAATGCTTTCAAAAGTTTCCAACACTAGCTTAATGTTCAACAACATCATGGAGGAGATAAGGATGTTGCCAATGGGCTCAACAACAATTCATCTAGGTTTCCTTTTAAAAGGAATTCCATAGTTAAGTGAACACGGTGATAGCATTGGTCAGACCAAAGATGTAATGGTGCATGCTCGAGGGATCAACCACGAATAAGACAACATTACGAGCATCGTTGGTACTGATTTGATTTGACGATAGCCCACACTCAAATCAAAGGATTGATAAGACAATAGGTCCAGCAACTGATCACAAGGACCAATCGATGAAGATATCATCTTTCTTCAGCACACCCTACACAAGAATATCCCTTTGGAACGAACTAAGTCAGGCAAGCTTTTACCTTCCAACTCTCCAAGTTGTTGTCTAGCTTAACCAACTAGCTCAGGGATATCCAACACAGATTCTTGAAGAAGGGTGGTTCACAAGAAACCAACTTGATCACGAGCTCAACACAGCGGTCAGGTGACAACCTGGTAATACTTCCGAGAAGATCTTCGGAAAATCACGAATCACCGATATGTTGCTAGGCTCGAGAACAATCTTGCTTTTTGAGGCAAGACGATATGATTAATAGAGCGAATATTTGAAATAATCCTAACTCATCGATCGAGGAGTGCACCGAGAACAAGGACTAGGTAGCATAATCAACCTTAGAATGATGATTCAAAACCAACACGCTAAGAATGAAATTATTGTCCATTAACTACCAAGCAACAAGGTTGCTAGGAGTATTGAATTCACACATCACGATTCACTTGTCGGCCTTCCGGTTGCGACAACACGGAACCGAGGGATGAATAATGATGGCGAGAAGTATCACTACATCAAGAATTCACAAGATCCGGTGCAATCCTCATGAAAATCCTGACATAAGACGGTAATACTTCAGGGTAGAACAGAATCAAAAGCTGGATTAGCAATTTGTTCTGCGGAGCACAACTTCTTTGACCCAATCCTGGATATGGAAGAGGTACTGGAGTTTGTTTCTCCTAGTCATTCCGCGATAGAATGGCTTGACGGACCACAAGAGTAATAGGCATCGATAAACGAACGCACGCATACTCTTGACTATCAATTGATAGACGAAGGTCAGAAACAACAAAGATGGGACAACTCAAAAGAACATATGATTTTCTGAGTTGTGGATGCATGGATTAGCACGTCGAACGAAGTTCAACATATTTCTTCCGGATAACCCATGCAGAAAGGTAGAACTGGCAGAGCCACAATATAGCATGGAGAACTCATCGACAGCACTCTTGTTGTCATCTTTTGGTTCAGAAGAACTCCTGCCAAGAATGGTTCATGGTAATTGTTAGAAGGATGTACCACGAACCTCGAGGACTATCGCAAGGTTACTACTATCCTAAAGGGACTAGCAAACACTATCAACATGAAGTAAGTAGAGTGAATCTCGGGTTCAAGAACCCAGGAATAGAATGCCTACTAACTAAATGGCATCACAGGATGCTTTCGATAATAAAGGCCAGAATCTTCACACTGGGAACACAAAACGTTGCTAGATTACTAGGTGACTCCCTAAAACACCTAGGGTCATGATAATTATTCCAACATATATGTCAAGGTAACGGAGTACCTCAACTCACTGATTAGTGTGGTTAATCTGGCCCATGGGAACATTGAAACGGGAAGAAAGGATTTGCAAATGCATCAGACTACTTAGAAACCTGGGATGACTCGGACAGCATAACGGCTGTAAATGCTCAGAAAAGATTTGAGACATTCACAAAAATGGTGGCATAACCACTCAGAAGCACAATATCAAGGTTTCGAGATCAACAATTAACATACGGAAGTAGTAGGAACTGAACTGAGACTTAAATCCAACAATCTTATAAGTCCACTGATAGTAACACGTGATCCTAATAGAAAGAGGAGAAAGCCTAGTTCCTTAACCCCGCAGGAAAGATAAGATGACTCAGATCAGAAGGGCATGAGGTATAAGGAGTAAAAGAGCCTTACGTTCCATCCCACAATAAATTCCCTTATATAACTAAAGAATTTCTAGACTCAACTTCGACCAGTTTGGCTTGGTAGTCCTACAGGCAGTCAAGCTCTGATACCAACGCTGTCAGGACCCCGACTCAATGCCACATCGATCTAGCATGTAACACCTCATATCACTTTGCGGCCTCACGCACGGTATTCCCACGGGTGTCGCCTTACCTTTGCCCGGGACCGTTTGCGCCTTTTGGCAGACGTATATGACAGTGTCGCTAGCATCCATATGATAAGGAGCCCGGGCTGACATGGCTATTCGTAAACCCAAAGTGGCACAAACTTACAGGGACAGGCATCCATGACCCAACATCGAACGTGTCGGTCATCAGCGAGTGAATCCAGGCTGTAGCACTGGGCTAGCAGGACTCCGGTGAACCGGGCTGTAGCGGGCTAACAGGACTCCGGTATTCATCGCGTGACATTTCCCCGAAGGGACAGACACAGGAACGACGAAGGACACATGCCGGCCAGGCTAAGTGTTCCGGAGTAGTAGCAAGCTACCATGGCTCGGTGGAAACACTAGGAGACATTTCCCGGTAAGAGAGGCTACTAAGGATAAACAACTAGATAGTCAGATCCCACACATACTAAGCATTTCAATAACATACACACAATATGCTCGATATGTGCAAACACAACATGGCATCACAACATGACTCTACGACTCAAGTATTTATTCAATAGGCCCCGAGGAGCGAGATATTACAAACAGGGGTCTCATGACCCAATATTCAGAGCATACAAATCAAAGCACAAACGGAAGCTATCATGTCTGAGTATAGACATCTATAAATGAAAAAGGCTGAGAAGCCTGACTATCTATCAGATCCTGCCGAGGGCACAAGATCGTAGCTGAGGTATCAAGCTAAACGTCGAAGTCCACGCGAAACTACTAGTGAGACCGAAGTCTCTCTGCAAAACATAAAATGGGCAAACGTGAGTACAAATGTACCCAGCAAGACTTACATCAGAACTAACTACATATGCATCATTATCAACAAAGGGGTGGTGGGGTTTAACTGCAGCAAGCCAGCTTTGACTCGGTGGCTATCCTAAACTACGACTGCAAGCGACTCTTTTGAGGTGGCGCACACGAGTCCACCTATTCACCATATCAATACACCACTATGGATCCGCTCCCATCTCCCTACAAGAACGCCATCCATAGCACTCACGCTTATCTTACGTATTTTAGAGTATCCACTTTCACTTGTCTATGAACTGATATAAGCAACCCAGAAGTCCTTTTCCGCGGACACGGCTATTCGAATAGATGATGTTAACCCTGCAGGGGTGTACTTCTTCACACACGCTCTCACCACTTACCGCCGTTTACACGACATGTACTCGGCAACCTTCAAGCGGAAGCCCAACGTGGGTGTCGGCCACGGCCTACCTAAACACTCGAGTCTCTAGTCTAGGTTTATCGCCTATTCGGGTTCCATCCATGAGGAGATCCGGCCGGAGTTTCGCTCACAGCCCCAAACGATGTGAACAGGGTTCCCGAGACACCAAACGGGCGCCCGGTTTACCCGGCCACGTGCCTACCGCATCACAGCCCACCCCTACGGTCAGCGCTGCCCACGGCCTCCAGCATACTACAAACACCAGAAACTACTTGCAACTCCTGGACAGAGGACAAGGGTGATCAAGAAGCCGAGAGGGTCCATTGGTTTCGGGCCCAATGCATGGTAGTAGCTGAATCATGGATCACAAACACAGAACTCAGTTCCTGAGGACGGCTTCAATGAGACAACCCACCATGTACTCCTACATGGCCTCTCACCGATACCTTTTACCAAATCGTGTTCACACACTTAGCTCACACATAGTAGGACATGTTCACACACCTCTGATTCATCCCCGATGAATCAGACTTGACTCAACTCTAAGCAGTAGCAGGCATGACAAACAAACATGAATGAGTAGGCACAACAAGGCTCAAACAACTCCTACTCATGCTAGTGGGTTTCATCTATTTACTGTGGCAATGACAGGTCATGCAAAGGATAAAGGGGTTCAGCTACCGCAGCAAGTAACAGATGAATCGATGTTGTCCTAATGCAGTAAAAGGGAGCAGGAGCGAGAGAGTAGGATTGTATCGGAATGAACAAGGGGGGGTTTTGCTTGCCTGGCACTTCTGAAGATAACATTGAGTCTTCATTAGTGTCAACGATCACAACGTCGGAACACCGTCTACCGGGAGGGTACAGATACCGGCAACAAAGAAGAAATACAATCAATGCAATGCACAATATGATGCATGCTCATGACATGGCAATATGAATGTGTTTTGAGCTAATGCAACTAGCAACAGATTAAATGAAGTTGGTTTGAATACAAGATTCAAATTCAAACTCCATATGTGATTATTCAAATGCCATTTAATTGATTTGTGCTAAACAGCAGCTATAAGTTGTTCTAACATGCATGAAAATGGTACAGATGAATTCCTTGAATTTTTCTGATAATTTTTCATATATAATTTATTTAATTTGGAGTTACGGTTGAATTTCTATGATTTTTAGAAGTTTAGGGCATTTCTGAAATTCCTGAAATAATAATAAATCCAGAAATGATTTATGGCGTCAGCACCACGTCACTGTGACGTCAGCAGGGTCAACTGGGCTGGCTCGGGTCAAACCTGACGTGTGGGGGCCACACGTCAGTGACACAGGACCTAATCCCGGTCAAACCCATCGGTGACTGGGGTTTGACCAGGTGTGGGGC
This sequence comes from Triticum dicoccoides, assembly GCF_002162155.2. Lineage (NCBI taxonomy): Eukaryota > Viridiplantae > Streptophyta > Magnoliopsida > Poales > Poaceae > Triticum > Triticum dicoccoides. The sequence continues at coordinate 162,828,025 of NC_041387.1, read as the reverse complement.
CCACTGTCAGTGGCTGTGGGTTTAAATAGTTGGGTCATTAATACCAATTAAGTGTGCCACGTCGGCAGTCGCCGGAGTTTCGCCGGCGACGACCCAAAACGCGGCGGAGACGCACCGGGGTGGCTCGGGTTTCGTCTATACTGCACCGTTCGGTGCGCCCTTTGGCTCTACGGAGAGCTGGCGCGATGGCGCGTCGGATGGTCGTGGTCTCCGGGCCTGGGGTGGCCGGAGTCAACGGCGGCGAGCTCGGTTGCGGCCGCCGGAGCTCGGGTGAGACACGGGCGACCACTAGGGGGCACGAGAGGGCGAGCTGCGGCAGGCAACGGGCTCGTGGAGACGTTCTGAGCACGATGGTGCACTCAGGTGGGAGCTCCAGTGGCTCTGGCCACGACGGCGACGAGGCACGGCGGCGGCGAGCTTCGGCCGTGGTGGAAGATGGAGCTAGGGGACGAAATCAAGTGCGCGGAGTGAGGGGAAGAGAAGAGGAGCTCACGGGGAGTCGGACGAGACGCTAAGTGGGCCCGGGGACGTCCTGTCGGCGGCGAATTGAACGGCGGCGATTGCCGGCCGTGGTGATGAAGATGGCGGTGATGGCGTGGCTACGGGGCACCCGGCGTCGCATGCGTCGTGGTGGAGCTTCATGGGGTCGGGACGGAGCTCCTGAGCTCATCGGAAGGGCGAGGGGTGGCCGGTGGCTATGGATGCGACGGCGGCGCCCTCCGGTGGCTCTCGGTGGTGCTCCAAATCGAGAGAGGGAGAGAGCCAGAGCGAGCAGAGAGAGGGATAGCGGTCGGGGACGACTCCGTGGCGTCGTTAGAGGGCT
>NC_041387.1:162823364-162827064 GCF_002162155.2 Triticum dicoccoides | reverse complement strand
CGGCGGCGTCGCGGTGTCTGTCCTCCTGGCAGGGAGGAAGACGACAGGGGGGGTGGAGATGGGCTGGGCTGGCCAGGTGGGCCTGGTGGGCTGCAGAGGTAAGTCCAGGTAAGGTTTCTCTCCTCTGTCTTTTATTTCTGTTTTGTTTTATTTAATTTATTTTGCCACTGTTTTGAATTTAAAATAATTCAAACAATGCCAAAAACTCCTCTGAATATTTTATATTGCTAGATGGACTTTTCCAAAATCTTATAAAATATTTCAGGGGTATTTGAAATTATATTCTAATTATATGAATATAATTCAAATTCAAATAGCTAATGAATTAAATCCAAAGTCCCAAAAATAATTCCTTAAAAATGTTCAATATTTTGGCTGGGACCAGAACCCTTACCAAAAATTATCAAACATTTAAGAAGAGCATTTTGGAGCAATGAATGAGATTTCTAGGGTTTTTTTTGCCCCTCTTTTATTTAAGTTTTTGAGGCTTCCAAAATTCCTCAGTTCAGGTTTCAAAAATTTAAACATGATGCTCACATGAGGTCTAGCCTAGTGCATAACAGGACCAGGGATGTGACAGGTTAGGAATCTTGACATAGGTGTTTTGAATTACTTCTCTTCCCCTTCAAATTTTCTTTAGGATCACGCAGTTGGTTTTTTCGGTTGTTGTTCCTCAGCTCTTTTCATCCGGTGCATTTCTCGTCAAGTTGACTCGAGCCCCTTCTTCTTCGAGTTCAATCCTCAGTTGTTTTCTTTTCCCACCCGCCCACCCTTCATCTTCTCGGAACCGGAGATCGTAATCGAGTATCCATCCTACTCGTGCGAAGTCTTTGCTTTCTTTCCTCAATGATTTCAACCGGTGTTTTCTCTTCAAGATATTCGCCGTTTCCCCTTCCAAGTTGCCTTTGTTTTCCCGCCCTCCCACCCTTTTCTTCCTGGAGTCTGACTCTCTCTCGACCATCTATTTCATTCGTGTGGAACCTCTTCAGTCTTTCGTAAATTATCTCAACCGATGAATTCTCATCTCGTTCATCATTCTTCATCTCCTTTTCTTCTCCGGTGGATTCAATTCTAATTTTTGGTAGTGATTATATTCTTTTCCTCGGCTCAAGTGTTTTCCCTGCTCATTCTCCTCTCGCCAGTTTTATCCTTCCGGAGTGTTCAAGACATCTCAAGAGATTCATCTGTGTTTCAACTAATTCGAGGTTGTCACCTCATTCAAATATTTCAATTGTTCCGGTGCATCATCTATCTGTTCAATAATCCGTTTCAACGGTGTATTCTCTTCAGTGGGCCCTAACCCACAGGTCTTTTTCCAGGATCTTACCTGACTCTTCTAATTTTCCCCAGAGTTATTCTCAAATTCTTTTCAAAGTGTGACGTAAGTATGAATTTCATCAGTCAGATGCCTTTTCCAAGATCAATTTCAAATCATTTCATTGTTGGCCCAACCTCCTTGCTTTTCATTCTCCCGGAGTATCTCAGTATTTTGGTGGTGTTTTCCCGTCGTCATTTGGAGACCGAAGAAGAGTTTTTCCTCTCAATCTTGCCCGTTCTCTCGAAGATTCGTGGTTCTAGCTTCATATTATCCTCTCGAATTATTCCATTTGTCAGATATTCTTTTCTTACCCATCCAGAGTATGCCAGAAGTTGTTTTTCCATTTCTTTTCACCGGAGGCCATCGTTCCAGAAGAATTCTTCGCCCTCATCATAACAGCTATCGTCCTCTAATTATCCCGGTGCTTCGTTCAAGCGTTCTTTAATCAGCTCATGATTCTTTGTTCTTTTACATCTAAATACCCTCTAGCTTATTGGTTCTTCTAATTCTTCCCGGCGATTCATTCTCTTTCATCATTCATTTTCTAATTCTTATGGTGGTTCATCCAAGATTCTTTTTCCTTGATTATCATTTTAATTCATTCGATCTTTCCGGTCCTACCAGTGATTCATGAAGACTTTCTCAATTTTTGTGCTATCCCCCCTTAATCCTTTCAAGAAGAATAAGTAGTATGCAAAATCCATTGTTGGTCATCAATTTAATTTGATGAAGGATAAGCATACAATAAATCTTATTCTTAATTCATCCAAGTGAGTAATCCTTTCCTTCGGAGTTTGGTCTTCATGAATAAATTCTAGTTCCAAGTGTTTCCCATCTTTTCTTTTCCAGAGTTCATTTTCCTCAGCCATTTCATTGGAACCTCCATCTAAATCATCGCAATGTTCATCTTATTCTTTCATCCTTCAATTTTATCTCATCATCCTTTTGTCACCGGAGCTCTTCATGGTGGTTCTTCATGATTTAATTCATTCTTCAAGAGTTCATCAAGAATTTGTTGGAGAAATTCAAGTATCCTTTCTTCTCGCGTCTAGAAGTGTAATTAATTCTCCGTATTCTTTTGAAGTGGAGTTTTGCATTTCTTCATTCTCCTCAGCTATTTAATCTTTTCCGTTTGTGGTCGGTTACCACCTCATAATTTTTGAGATGTTATCCATAAGTCCACAACAAGCTTATTCTTTCGTTGTTGATTTTCTCAACAACTCCATTCAATCCTTCCTTCTAAGTTCTTTTCATTCAATTCTTTCCGAAGGTTTTGCGCCATGCCTTCATCAAGTATCATTCCATCCTCTCAAGCTCGTGTTCTATTCCTCCATGTTTCAACCGGAGTGCTGCCTAAATCCTTTCAGTATTATTCGTTTCTTATCTCGTGCTAACCGGAGTGGTTTCATAGTCTATCTGATTCCGTGAGCTTTCGATTCTCGTCATTCTCGTCACTCCTCTCTTCTTCTCGAATGCTCTCGATTCTTTGCTTCTTCTCTTGAGTTCTTGTTTCACCTCATCCCTTTTCCCTTCTGTATCGGTCCTAAGATCTCGGGACGAGATCTCTTGTTAGTGGAGGAGTGTTGTAACGCCCCGGGTTCGTTGCGCCAGGTGTCTGCCAGTTATTCGTCGTCGTTGCCATGACATTTGCTTGCGTGTTGCATTTTTCCATGTCATCATGTGCATTTCATTTTGCATACGTGTTCGTTTCATGCATCCGAGCATTTTCCCCGTTGTCCGTTTTGCAATCCGGCACTCCTATGTCCTCCGGCGTCCCCCTCTTCTCTCTCTTTGTGAGCGGGTGTTAAACATTCTCGGAATGGACCGAGTCTTGCCAAATGGCCTTGGTATAGCACCGGTAGACCGCCTGTCATGTTTCGTGCCATTTGGAGGTCGTTTGATACTCCAACGGTTAACCACGTAGCCCGAAAACCCCCTCTCTCTTTGCAGCCCAACACCCCTCCTAAGTGACCCAAAACCCAGCAAACTCCCCTCCATGCTGTCGGTCGTTCGATCCCGATCGCGTGGCCGAAAACCGCTCCTCATTTGGACTCTCCTAGCTCCCAGAAACTATAAATATGCCCTCCCCGTCCAAATTCGCGGATGATTTCCCCCGAAACCCTAGCCCCGCTCCCCTCGCGCGCCGGACATGTCCAACCCGCCGGACATGTCCAGCCTCCACGTCGCCCCGGCCAATCGTGGAGCGCCACATCATCGCCGCCGCCGCCTCAGCCAACCTCCACGCGCCACATGGCCCGTCGCTGTTCCACCGCGCCGCGGCCCACCGGGGCCCATCCGGGGCCCGCCCGGCCCGGTTCGCCGCCCCGCCGCCTCCCGCGGGCTCCCGCACCTCGCGGAGCCCCGCGCCGCCGCTCACCGGAC
>NC_041387.1:162795561-162822904 GCF_002162155.2 Triticum dicoccoides | reverse complement strand
CCCGGTCGCTCGCCTCCGCCGCCGGCCGCCGCAGTCCTCCTCCGCCTCGCCGGAGTACGCACCACCGCTCGCCGGAGCTCCCTCCGGCCGGATCCAGCCGGGGTGGTTGAGATCCACCCACCCATCCAACCAAACACCGTCCCTACCCTGGATCTCCTCGTCCCGCACGCCACCGTCCCGGGTTGACTTTTCCCGGAGGTGATTTACTGCTAAGTCCTTGAATATTTTGACATTATCGTGCCATGTTCATCGCATCATATCTCTGCATCCGTAGCTCCGTTTCGTGCGTGTAATATGTCAAATTGTTCGCCTCAACAAGTACTTCATTTCATTCCATTGCATCATGTTCATTTGAGGTCATCTTGATGCCTGAATCATCGTTGCAAGAGTGCTTCATAATGTTAGTTCCTGTTTCTTAACAGAACATGCTCATTTGTCATTTTTTCCATGTTTGATGTGTGCATCTTATGAGGTTGATGTCTACATGTGTTTTGATCTATGTCATGCAATCTTTACAGGGGTGTATGCCATGTAATTTTGTGATCTCTGTGGTGACTAGCACAAGCATGCAAACTAGGCTTCGTAATGTTGCTGTTTTTAGTCCCTGTTCTGTTGTTATTTTGATGCCATATAAACATGATGCTACAGAGTTATCCATGCTTATTTTGAGATACTTCAGTAGGGATGTTTTGAACATATGGGTTTTCTCTATCCATTCATGCCCTTGTTTGCAATTATGGAGTAGTCTAGCATGTCATTTTCGTGCTCTACTTTTGCTCCAAAATGTTTCCTGGCAGATTGTTTACATGTTATTCAATTTTGCCAAGGTTGTTGTAGTTGATCCTTGCATGCTATGAAATTGTTCTTGCCTTGGTTAGCTTCATAAGCATGTCTTCTTGCTGATGCTATGCTTATCTTGTCATGCAATGACTTGTGGTGAGTGAATCGAGCTTGTTAAGTAGTGTACTCGCTGTTGCTGTTTTGCTAGGCTGAATCTATTATTTCGTGATGCTATGTACACCTGCTGCTACAAATCATTCTATGCATAATCTGGAGATGTTCACTAAATATGTTTTGTTCTACATGTTATGCTCTATCCATTCATGCCCCTGGTTGCAATTATAGCCTGCTGTAGCTTGTTGTAATCTTGCTCTCAATTTGCTAAATAATGTTGCTGTCAGCCTGTTAACATTAAGTTCAGTTGTTACCATGATTGTTGCTAGTGATCCATGTACCCTATGGACTTGCTCTTGCCATGCCTAGATTCTTAAACATGACTTCTTACTGTTGGTTGCCTTGCCATGCCTTTTATTGCTCTGTGGTGAGTGGTACAAGCTCATCAACATGCCTACTTATTGTTGTTCCTGCCATGTTTGAATCTGTATTATAACTTGCTATGTTTACATGGGTGCCATCATATTTTCTGATCCTTTTTGACTTATGGTCAGTAAAGGACTTTTGATCTATGCATTTAGTAGATTCATGCCATGCCTTTGTTTGCCATGATAAGTTCCTGTAACATGTTGTTTGATAGCTCTAAACATTGCCACCTGATGTTATTTTCTGCAAAGTCTGAATTGTTATTACCTGCAATCTTGCCATGTGTGTTTGAGCATGTTCTAGTAGTTTCTGGAGATAGCTCAGTGTTCATGTTTTGTTATGCTTTACCTGTACATCATGCCCATGCCTTTTGTTTTCTTGTTGAGGTGCTGTAGCATGTTGTTTTGGTGCTTGCAATATGCCTAGTTGCTGTTTTGGACAGATTGTTGCCATATCTTGTATAGTGTGTGTGTGTTGAACCGTTGCTCCGTTTTGAGTGTGCTCTATATGAAACTTGCTTGATTTTGCAACTAGTTTCATATTATCATGTTGCATCCATGTTTGAGAGTGTTTTCTTGATGTTTGTATGCATTTTGCATCAATGCCATGTTTAACTTGTTTTGCTCATATCTTCTAGACCGTAGCCCGAACTAAGTGAACTTTATATGTAACTTGACTAGAATCTCGTGTAGATCATCTTGGTGCATCTTAACTTGCTGTTTAACAACTTGAACATAAGGTTTGTTCAGATCTGGACCAATTTCGAAATATGCATATGAGGACTTACCAGAATTGTTATATGTTGTTCCCGACCTCATTTAAACTTGCTTTGATGTGTTGTTCTTGTTTGCATCATCTCTTGCCATGAGTAGCTTCATGTAGCCTTTGTCATGCATCATGCTTGGTTGTGCATCATGTCTTGTATATGTGTGGTGTGTTCACCTTGTTGTGTGCTTCTTCTCGATAGTTCCCGTTTCGTTGCGATCGTGAGGATTCCTTCGTCTACGCTTGGTTCGGCTTCATCTGTTCGTCGTCTTCATGGACTCGTTCTTCTTCCTTGCAGGATTTCAGGCAAGATGACCGCTACCCTGGATCTCACTACTATCATTGCTATGCTAGTTGCTTCGTTCTATCGCTTTGTTGCGTTACCTATCTTTTGCTCCTCAAGCCTCCCAAATTGCCATGAACCTCTAACCTTTGACACCCTTCCTAGCAAACCGTTGCTTGGCTATGTTACCGCTTTGCTCAGCCCTCTTATAGCGTTGCTAGTTGCAGGTGAAGTTGAATATTTCTCCATGGCGGACAGGATTATGTTGGGATATCACAATATCTCTTATATTATTAATGCATCTATATACTTGGTAAAGGGTGGAAGACTCGGCCTTATGCCTGGTGTTTTGTTCCACTCTTGCCGCCCTAGTTTCCGTCATACCAGTGTTATGTTCCCGAATTTTGCGTTCCTTACGCGGTCGGGTGATTTATGGGCCCCCCTTGACAGTTCACTTTGAATAAAACTCCTCCAGCATGGCCCAACCTTGGTTTTACCATTTGCCTCACCTAGCCCTTTTTCCCTTGGGAGTCGCGCTCTTGAGGGTCATCTTTATTTTAGCCCCCCCCGGGCTAATGCTTGTCTAAGTGTTGGTCCAAACCGAGCGATGTCCGGCGCCCCCTGGGCAACCAGGGTCTATGCCAACCCGACGTCTGGGTCATCCGATGTGCCCTGAGAACGAGATATGTGAAGCTCCTATCGGGATTTGTCGGCACAGCGGGAGGCTTTGCTAGTCTTTTTTTACCATTGTCGAAATGTCTTGTAAACCGGGATTCCGAGTCTGATCGGGTCTTCCTGGGAGAAGTTATGTCCTTCATTGTCAGGACCCCGACTCGATGACACATCGATCTAGCCTGTAACACCTCATATCACTTTGCGGCCTCACGCACGGTATCCCCACGGGTGTCGCCTTACCTTTGCCCGGGACTGTTTGCGCCTTTTGGCTCACGTATATGATAGTGTCGCTAGCATCCATATGTTAAGGAGCCCGGGCTGACATGACTAGTTGTAAACCCAAAGTGGCACAGACTTACAGGGACAGGCATCCATGACCCAGCAATGAACGTGTCGGTCATCAGCAAGTGGGTACAGGCTGTAGCACTGGGCTCTAGCAGGACTCCGGTAAACCGGGCTGTAGCGGGCTAACAGGACTCCGATACTCAATGCGTGACATTTCCCCGAAGGGACAGACACAGGAACGAAGAAGGACACATGCCGACCAGCCTAAGTGTTCCAGAGCAGCAGCAAGCTACCATGGCTCAGTGGTAACACTAGGAGACATTTCCCGGTAAGAAAGGCTACTAAGGATAAACAACTAGATAGTCAGATCCCACACATACCAAGCATTTCAATAACATACACACAGTATGCTCGATATGTGCAAATACAACATGGCATCACAACATGACTCTACGACACGAGTACTTCATTTAAGGCTCAGGGAGCCATACATAATCATACACACAGGTACTGGTCACATGACCCAGCATTCAAGTCATACAGTCATACAAACCAGCAGCGGAAGTAACTTGTCTGAGTACAGACAACTAGTAAAATAAAAGAGGCTTGGAAAACCTCTGCTATACTACGTGGTCCTTCACAAGCTCAGGATCACCACCTGGGCCTTAGCCTACTCATTTATGTCAACGTCTACGAAGAACCCATCAGAAGGGTTTGCAGCGTCTTCTGTAAAAAATGTAAATTATAGCAACATGAGTACAAAAGTACTCAGCAAGACTTACATCAGATCCTACATACATGCACATTATCAAAAAGGGTTGGTGGAGTTTTTGCAGCAAGCCAGCTTTGACTCTTGGCTAGGCTATCCTACGAGACTCCAACTTGAAAAGGTTTTGCGTACACGAGTCCACTACTCACCACTTCAATACGCTACCGAGGATCCACCTCCGTCTTCCTACGGAAGAGCCATCCTCGGCACTCGCACTTATCTTGAGGCTTTTAGTAGTTTCCGTTTACTTGTCTATGAACTGTATAGGCAACCAAGTAGTCCTTTACCGCGGACGCGGCTATTCGAATAGATCATGATAACCCTGCAGGGGTGTACTTCTTCATACATGTTTCCACCACTTAGCGTCTGCACACGACATGTGCTCGGCAGACTTCAAGCGAAAGCCGACGTGGGTGTAGACCACGACCTACCTAAACACCTAAGCCTCTGGTCCAGGTTTATCGCCTATCCAGGTTCCATCCGCAGGGAGTCCGGCCGAGGTTTCCCATACGGCCCCGAACGATGTGAACAGGGTTCCCGAGATACCTAACGGGTATTCGGTACACCCGACCACGTACCTACCGCATCACAGCCCACCCCTACGGTCAGCGCTGTCCACGGCCTCCAGTAGGCTACAAACACCAGAAACTACTTGCAACTCCTGGACAGAGAGCTAGGGTGAATAAGAAGTCGAGCGGGGTCATATTTCAGGGCCCAATGCATGGTAGTAGCTGTATCTTAAATCACACATACAGATCTCAGTGCTTAAGCTCGGCTTCAATGAAACAACCCACCATGTACTCCTACATGGCCTCTCATCGATACCTTTACCAAATCGTGTTCACCACACCACTCTCATTACCGACATAATCATTTCACTCTAGCCCATCACCCAGATGAACCAGACCTGACACGACTCTAAGCATAGCAGGCATGGCAAGGTAGAAACAACACATACATATGGCTCAATCAACTCCTACACATGCTAGTGGGTTTCATCTAGTTACTGTGGCAATGACAGGTCATGCAGAGGAAGTGGGTTCAACTACCGTAGCACACAGCAGTTTGAAATGCGTTGTCTTAATGCAGTAAAAGAGAGCAGGAGCGAGAACATGGGATTGTATCGATATGATCAAATGGTTGGTTGCTTGCCTGATGGTTCGATGCACTGATACAGTTCTTCGTTAGGGTAATCACGGTACTCCTCGGAGGCAGAACCTGCCGCAAAGAACACCGATACACAACCATCACCAAACAATGTGCAACAATATGATGCATGCATGAAACATAGCAATATGAGTGTGTTGGGCTAATGCAACTAAGACCAGAAGGGTTTGAACCAATTTGAATCAAAGATTCAAATTTCAAACTCAAACATGGCCCTTTAAAGTGTTTTTCCTTGTTCTGCATTAAACATCAGGTTAACTTGTTTAATCATGCATGAAAATAGTACAGATGGATAGATTGGATTTTTCTGATCATTTTTCATATATAATTTGTCTGGTTTGGAGTTACAGAATAAAAGTTATGAATTTTTGAAGTTTAAACTATATTCTGGAATTTCCTATATTAGATTAATTCCAGAAAATCAATTATTGCGTCAGTGTGACGTCAGTGTGACGTCAGCAGGTCAACGGGATACGTCCGGGTCAAACCTGACAGTGGGTCCCGCGTGTCAGTGTGATTAGATTAATTATAGTTTAATTAAAACTAAACCTGTTTAATTAACAGGGCTGGGCCCCACCTGTCATTGACTCAGGGGAGTCAACCAGGGCCCAACCGTGGTCAAACCCGGGTCGGCTGCACCGGCGTTTAGTCGCCGGCGAGCCCGACGCGGCGGCGGAAGTGGTTTTGGCTGTTTCGGCCGCCAAATGGGTCGCGGAGACCACCGGAGTGGAGCCGAGGACGAGCCGCAGCTCTTGGTGGAGTCTGTTGGGGTCGGGGTGGCCGGAGTTGGCGCCGGCGACGACTTTGGCGGCCACCGGGGTTCGGCCGAAGACGAACTTGACGCTAGAGGGGTCGATGAGGCGCGGGGAGTAGCTAGCTAGGTGCTACGTGACACGGTGAGCATGATGGACACCGTGGAGTGGTCGGAGGGTGACCGGGAGCACGTCGGCGACGAGCTCCACGGCGGTGGGTGCGGTTGAGCTCCGGGAGGTCGCTACACAGCTCGGGAGCAAGAAAAGGAGGGGGGGAAGATGGCTAAGCTCACAGCGAGTGCGACGAAGCCCTTGGTGCGGCCGGAGATGGACCGGAGCGACGGCGGCGTTGAAGGGGATCTCCGGCGACGACGGTTCGGGCAAGGTCGTTGCGGTGGACTCGGGCATTGCAAGCGCTCGGGGCTCGGCGTGCTCGATGGAGTGGACAGCGGCGGAGCTCCTAGACACGATGAGAGGGTGCACGGACGACGGGGAGCACGGCTACGACGAAGGCACGGCGATGGTGGCATCGGTCATGGCGGGGGAGCGCGAGGGGGAGGAGCTGGAGAGGAGAGGGGGTGTCTGGGGGGTTCGGGGGAGCGAGGGAGGCCGATCCACGACGTCACCGGGCCAGGGAAGCGGCGAGGCGGCGAGCAGGTGCGTGGCGCGCGCTGCGGTCGCCGTCGGGCACCTGCCTGCCTGCCTGGCCGGCAAGCAGCTCGCTGGAGCGGCGCTGGGCTAGGCCGGCAGGTGGGCCGGGAGCAGGCGCCAGGTAAGGTTTTGTTATTTTTACTGTTTTCTGTTTTTAATACTTCTGCAACTTTGTTGAATTAAATAAAATACTTAGGCAACTCCTAAAATCACCAAACTACTCCTGGTCCATAGTTGGATTATTTCCAACATGAAACATTTTAGTTTGGAGATATTTGAGCATTTAAATATTTTATATAATTTTAAATGCCCAATTTCAAATATTTATGATTTAATTCAAAAACCCTAAGATGGCCTAGGAAAATGTGCATCACTTTTGGCGGAGGTTCTGAACCAAGACAAAAATGATGGGCATTTTAGAAGGGCATTTCAGGTTCATTGAAAAGTTTTTTAGTAAACCCTAATTGGTGTCAGAGGGGCTGGGGGTTCTGTCATCCCCATTTCAGGTTTCTGATGGAAAAATAAACATGATGCAACACTCTAATGCATGACTAGCTAGGGTGTGACAACTCACCCCCACTCAAAAGAATCTCGTCCCGAGATTTGGATTCCTCCGGGAAGAGGGCGGGATACTCAAGTCGAAGACGATCCTCCCTTTCCCAAGTTGCTTCATCCTCAGAATGGTGCAACCATTGTACTTTGAGAAACTTGATATTATGACGTCGAGTGGTACGCTCGGCCTGATCGAGGATACGAATGGGGTACTCTCGATATGTAAGATTATCTTGGAGATCAAGCGTTTCGTGGTCCACTCCACGGATAGGATCCGAGAAGCAACGCCTGAGTTGAGAAACGTGGAAGACATCGTGGACTCTGGAAAGGTGCGAAAAGGTCCAATGTAACGAGGAGCCAACTTGCCCTTGATACCGAAACGATGGGTTCCCTTCAGAGGGGTAACCCGAAGGTAAGCCTTCTCGTCAACCTCGAAAGTCATAGCCTTATGTTTTCGGTCATATTGACTCTTTTGACGAGATTGGGCTGTTTTCAACTTTTCACGAACGATGCGAACTTGCTCTTCTGCTTCCTGAATCATATCCGGGCCAAAGAATTGTCTTTCCCCGGTCTCTGACCAGTTAAGGGGTGTTCGACACCGTCGTCCATAGAGAACTTCAAAAGGGGCTTTACCCAAGCTAGATTGATAGGTGTTGTTGTAAGCGAATTCGGCAAATGGAAGGCACTTCTCCCAATCCTTTCCGAATGAGATAACAGAGGCTCGAAGCATGTCTTCTAGGATCTAGTTGACGCGTTCCACTTGACCACTCGATTGAGGGTGAAAAGCGGTGCTAAAGGAAAGGCGGGTTCCCATAACATTTTGGAAACTTTCCCAAAATCGAGAGGTGAAAAGACTTCCTTGATCCGAGTTGATTTCCAAAGGAACACCATGGAGAGACACTATTCGGGAGATGTATAAGTCTGCCAGCTGACTAGAGGTTATACTCTCACGAACAGGTAAGAAATGGGCCACTTTAGAAAGACGATCGACAACGACGAAGATAGCATTATTCCCTCTCTTGGTCCTGGGAAAACCGGTAATGAAATCCATACCAATTTTATCCCATTTCCATTCAGGAATAGCTAAGGGTTGAAGGGTGCCAGCAGGCCGTTGATGTTCTGCTTTTACACGACGGCAGACGTCGCAGTTAGCAATATACTGAGCAATTTCTCTCTTCATCCTAGTCCACCAGAACCTCTGGCGTAGGTCCTGATACATCTTGGTACTACCGGGATGAATGGTGAGAGGAGATTCATGAGCTTCCTTAAGGATCAACTGCCGTAGGTGCTGGTTCTTGGGAACCACTAAACGGTTCTCAAAGTACACAACACCATGATCATTTGTGGAGAAACAACTATCACCTCCGCTGGCAATGTTCTCCTTGATTTTAGATATTCCCTTATCTCGCTTTTGGGCAGCGATGATTTGATCCGTAAGGGTAGGTTTCGCTACCAAGGTGGAAAGAAATCCTTGAGGAACAATGTGAAGGATAAGCTTCCGAAATTCCTCATGGAGAATCGGTTGACTTTGTTGTAACATCAGGTTGTTACAATAAGATTTACGACTTAGCGCATCAGCCATGACGTTGGCTTTCCCTGGGGTGTAAGTTATTCCTAAGTCGAAATCTGTGATCAACTCAACCCAACGTCTTTGTCTGAGATTCAAATCCGGTTGGGTGAAAATGTACTTCATACTTTGGTGATCAGTGAATATTTCGCAACGGTTACCGAGGAGGTAATGTCGCTAGGTCTTAAGTGCATAGACTACGGCTGCAAGCTCTAGATCATGAGTAGGATAATTCTCCTCATGTGGGTGCAATTGCCGTGAGGCGTAAGCAATTACGTGTCGATCTTGCATGAGAATGCAACCTAGTCCTTGTCGCGAGGCGTCGCAGTAGATAACAAAGTCCTTAGAGAAGTCTGGCGGTACCAGTACGGGAGCAGAAGTCAGGCGTCTTTTCAGTTCCTGAAAGCTGTGCTCACATTGTGGAGTCCATTCGAACTTCTTATCTTTCTTGAGGAGTTCGGTTAGAGGTTTAGCAACTTTGGAGAAGTTTTCGACAAAGCGACGGCAATAGCTCGCTAAGCCCAGAAACTCCGAACTTGCTTAACCGATTCAGGTGGAGTCCAATTAAGGACGGCTTGAACTCGCTCAGGGTTAATAGCAATACCTTTACCAGATATTACATGACCCAGATAGGTCACTTCTGACAACCAAAATTCACATTTAGAAAACTTGGCATAAAGACGATGCTCTCGAAGTTTCTTCAACACTAGCCTTAGATGTTCGGCATGTTCTTCCTCGTTCTTGGAGTAGATGAGTATATCATCGAGGTAAACAACGACGAATTTATCCAAATACTCCATGAAGATTGAGTTCATTAACCGAGAAAAGGTGGCTGGAGAGTTGGTTAAACCGAAGGACATGACGGTGTACTCGTATTGGCCATAACGAGTAACAAAGGCCGTTTTAGGGATGTCCCCGTTTCTGATTTTGATTTGATGGTAGCCCAACCTCAAATCCATTTTGGAGAAGACTGAGGATCTAGCGAGCTGATCATACAGGTCGTTGATCCTAGGGAGCGGATATTTGTTCTTGATTGTGACCAAATTGACAGGTCGATAATCTACAACCATCTGGTCCGTACCATCCTTCTTCTTGACGAATAGGACGGGGCAAGCCCATGGAGATGAACTAGGTCGGAGGAAACCCTTTTTCAAGGACTCATCGAGTTGTTTCTTAAGATCGGCTAGTTCTAGTGGTGCCATCTTATAGGGTCTTCTAGCAATCGGAACGGTTCCTGGAATGAGGTCTATTACGAACTCAACATCCCTGTCAGGTGGAACACCTGGCAATTCCTCTGGGAAGACATCCGGGAAGTCACGTACTACCGGAACGTCCTCAAGGTCTGGCAACGGGCTGGCGTTAAGAGAATATAATTGTCGCTCGGCTAACCGGGTCAAGACATTGACTATCTTGCCCGAAGGATGAGTGAGTTGAACAGTCCTAGAGAAGCAATCAGTTTTGGCATGATGAGCTGACATCCAGTCCATACCCAAAATGATATTAATATCTGAAAATTTGAGAGCTATCAAAGATGCAAGGAAAACAAGTCTGTCGACTTGGATTTCATTTCCATAACTTACCCGGGAGGTCTGCCATCTAGAACCGGGAGTAGAAATTTCCATAGTGGATGGCATGTCACAGAATGCGGTGTTATGCAAACGAGCATAGTTCTCGGATATAAATGAATGAGAGGCTCCTGTATCGAAAAGAACAGATGCCGGGTGGCAATTAACAAGGAGCGTACCGAGAACGACGTTGGGATCCTCTTGAGCTTCTTCGGCAGAGATACAGTTGACATGGCCACGTGTAGTGGTGGCCGGCTTGGCGTGGAACACTTTCCCTGTCGGCTTGCCACGGCCAACAGCTTTAGCAGGTTGGTTGGGGTTGGTCTGGGGACACTCACGCATATAGTGGCCAGACTCCCCACTCTTGAAACAGGTCACGGAACTGGTACGTGGAGGAGCATTGTTGGTTGGACCCCCATAGGGCTTCGCTGGTGCAGACTGTTGAACGGGGCGAGGCGCCTGGAAGGATGGCCTCGGTGTGAACCTAGGTGGCAGGGCAGTGTTGGGCACCCACACGCGGCGCTTCTGAGGACCAGCACCGGATGAGGAACCCATGTCACGGCCATGCTTGCATGTTGCGTCATAATCAGTCTGACCAGTCTCGGCACTGATGGCCTTGTTAATAAGTTTCTGAAAAGATGTGCACTCATGCAGACGGAGGTCGCGGCGAAGCTCAGGACTAAGTCCCTTACGGAACCTTGCTTGCTTCTTGGCATCAGTAGAAACTTCCTCAGTGGCATATCGTGCGAGGTTACCGAACTCCCTGCGGTAAGCATCCACAGAGAGTCGGCCCTGAGTGAAACTGCAAAATTCCTCACGTTTGCGGTCCATGAGACCCTCTGGAATGTGATGTTCACGGAAAGCCTCACTGAATTCAGCCCAAGTAGTGACATGGCCCGCTGGGCACATAGCTCCATAATTCTCCCACCATAGACTGGCGGGGCCTTCAAGATGATATGCAGCAAAGGTGACCTTGTCAGCCTCAGCTACCAGCGTGGAACGCAGTTTGTGAGAAATACTGCGAAGCCAGTCATCAGCGTCGAGAGGCTCGACGGAGTGGTGGAACGTGGGTGGATGTAACTTGATGAAATCACTGAGTGACACCACGTTAGTCCTCTGATGGTGTGCTGTGTTCTGTTCAATACGTTCCAACAAACGGTTGGTCTCCCGCTTGTTTCTTTCGGCTTCCATCATAACCTCGGCTAGGGAAGGAGGATGAGGCAGATTTGCTTTCCTGACTTCACTGCCTTCGGCCTGCTCTTGAGGAGCAAGGTTAGTGCGCGTGTTGACCATCCTAGGTAAACAAGACAATGATTTAGTCAGAAAGATAAAATTCCGACATAGGATACAGAATGTAAGGAATAACTTGGAATGCAAGATGATCATCCGTATGACATGGTAGATACAGAAACCGCTTCTTTATTCCATCGTCATACACACCATACAGGGTTTAGTACAAGACCAAACAAGGTAGTATTATGGTGAGAAGAGGATTACATCTCATCGGAGGCATTCCAAGCTCCTATACATTATTTTTCTACACCTCCGGAAGGCGATACAAACCAGGTCATATCCCACGAGTCACGCAGGACGATAGACGACACAGCTAACACGAAGTAGTGATACTACCACTAACTCAGACCGATCCGTAGTAGTCCTCGTAGAAGTCACCTTCATAGCCTGGAAGCTCAACATGATCATCCGGAAACAGACGATCCCGCGGAGCTTGAGGACCATAGGGGCTAGGATGGGGTCTTGGACCAACAGACGGTGGCCTGCGGGGACCGCGAGGTGGGGTGATGCCTCCTACATCACGCCAACCCATCACGTCAGGCAGAGCAGATCTCACAGGATAGAGATCGCACATATCCGAAAATCCAGCCTTCACCGCCGGTGCAAACCGAGTCAATGTGGCCCAATGGTCAGCACGGGTATTGAAAAGCTCTAGCCTCAAGGCCCGATTTTCACGGTCCTTATCCTCGAGCATCTCAGCAGTAGTGCGAGTCCGTGAATCCTCCTGAGTGGGGTCAGCATAGATAGCCTGGAGATACCCTTGTGCTCCCGGAAGTGATCCTGGCATATACCGGAAATCAGAGTCCCGAAATAGGCCAGACCTGACTCGCATGATGGTCATCATAGAGTAGGCGGCGTCCTGCACAGCCATCTCATTAGTAACCCCGAGTCCATAGGAGCAGTGAAGGGGTTCGGTGGACCCAGGATAAGATGGAAATATCCTGACAGTGCAGAGATACTGGCTTTGGTTAAAGTCTCGAAATTGCTCTTCGACCGTGTACTCGGGATACCAACGGTATCCAGCCTCAGTCATTACCCTGACCAACATGGCAGTATGGCCGGGTACATCTAGGCATCGAGTCAGGCGAACCACTTGATTGAAGTCGCGAGTGGCCATCTGAAAGCACAATCATAATGCAAAGGCATTAGAATTTCTAGCAAAATTTCGGCAGCATAACAGCTGTAAATGCTCAAGAAGGATTTTGAGACATTTGACAAAGGATTTCATACACACTCAACATCATCATATCAAGGTTCTGAGTCCATCCTAACAACATAATGTGGTAGTAGAACTAAACTAGGCTTGTATCCATCAACCCTATAAGGTACTACTGATTAGTAACACGTGATCCTGATAGAGAGAATAGATCCTAATTCCTTAACCCCCGGTGGAAGAATAGACTGACTCAGATCAGAATGTCATAAGATAAAGGAGTAAAAAGAGCCTTATGTTCCACCCACAAACAATTCCCCTACATATAACTAAAGAATTTCTAGACTCAACATCGACCAGTTTGCCTTGGAGAACCTACAGGCAGTCCGGCTCTGATGCCAACGCTGTCAGGACCCCGACTTGATGACACATCGATCTAGCCTATAACACCTCATATCACTTTGCGGCCTCACGCACGGTATCCCCACGGGTGTCGCCTTACCTTTGCCCGGGACCGTTTGCGCCTTTTGGCTCACGTATATGATAGTGTCGCTAGCATCCATATGTTAAGGAGCCCGGGCTGACATGACTAGTTGTAAACCCAAAGTGGCACAGACTTATAGGGACAGGCATCCATGACCCAGCAACGAACGTGTTGGTCATCAGCAAGTGGGTACGGGCTGTAGCACTGGGCTAGCAGGACTCCGGTAAACCGGGCTGTAGCGGGCTAACAGGACTCCGGTACTCAATGCGTGACATTTCCCTGAAGGGACAGACACAGGAACGAAGAAGGACACATGCCGGCCAGCCTAAGTGTTCCAGAGCAGCAGCAAGCTACCATGGCTCAGTGGTAACACTAGGAGACATTTCCCGGTAAGAAAGGCTACTAAGGATAAACAACTAGATAGTCAGATCCCACACATACCAAGCATTTCAATAACATACACACAGTATGCTCGATATGTGAAAATACAACATGGCATCACAACATGACTCTACGACACAAGTACTTCATTTAAGGCTCAGGGAGCCATACATAATCATACACACAGGTACTGGTCACATGACCCAGCATTCAAGTCATACAGTCATACAAACCAGCAGCGGAAGTAACTTGTCTGAGTACAGACAACTAGTAAAATAAAAGAGGCTTGGAAAACCTCTGCTATACTACGTGGTCCTTCACAAGCTCAGGATCACCACCTGGGCCTTAGCCTACTCATTGATGTCAACGTCTACGAAGAACCCATCAGAAGGGGTTGCAGCGTCTTCTGTAAAAAATGTAAATTATAGCAACATGAGTACAAAAGTACTCAGCAAGACTTACATCAGATCCTACATACATGCACATTATCAAAAAGGGTTGGTGGAGTTTTTGCAGCAAGCTAGCTTTGACTCTTGGCTAGGCTATCCTACGAGACTCCAACTTGAAAAGGTTTTGCGTACACGAGTCCACTACTCACCATTTCAATACGCTACCGAGGATCCACCTCCGTCTTCCTACGGAAGAGCCATCCTCGGCACTCACACTTATCTTGAGGCTTTTAGTAGTTTCCGTTTACTTGTCTATGAACTGTATAGGCAACCAAGTAGTCCTTTACCGCGGACGCGGCTATTCGAATAGATCATGATAACCCTGCAGGGGTGTACTTCTTCATACATGTTTCCACCACTTAGCGTCTGCACACGACATGTGCTCGGCAGACTTCAAGCGAAAGCCGACGTGGGTGTAGACCACGACCTACCTAAACACCTAAGCCTCTAGTCCAGGTTTATCGCCTATCCAGGTTCCATCCGCAGGGAGTCCGGCCGAGGTTTCCCATACGGCCCCGAACGATGTGAACAGGGTTCCCGAGATACCTAATGGGTATTCGGTACACCCGGCCACGTACCTACCGCATCACAGCCCACCCCTACGGTCAGCGCTGCCCACGGCCTCCAGTAGGCTACAAACACCAGAAACTACTTGCAACTCCTGGAGAGAGAGCTAGGGTGAATAAGAAGTCGAGCGGGGTCATATTTCAAGGCCCAATGCATGGTAGTAGCTGTATCTTAAATCACACATACAGATCTCAGTGCTTAAGGTCGGCTTCAATGAAACAACCCGCCATGTACTCCTACATGGCCTCTCATCGATACCTTTACCAAATCGTGTTCACCACACCACTCTCATTACCGACATAATCATTTCACTCTAGCCCATCACCCAGATGAACCAGACCTGACACGACTCTAAGCATAGCAGGCATGGCAAGGTAGAAACAGCACATACATATGGCTCAATCAACTCCTACACATGCTAGTGGGTTTCATCTAGTTACTGTGGCAATGACAGGTCATGCAGAGGAAGTGGGTTCAACTACCGTAGCACACAGCAGTTTGAAACGCGTTGTCTTAATGCAGTAAAAGAGAGCAGGAGCGAGAACATGGGATTGTATCGATATGATCAAATGGTTGGTTGCTTGCCTGATGGTTCGATGCACTGATACAGTTCTTCGTTAGGGTAATCACGGTACTCCTCGGAGGCAGAACCTGCCGCAAAGAACACCGATACACAACCATCACCAAACAATGTGCAACAATATGATGCATGCATGAAACATAGCAATATGAGTGTGTTGGGCTAATGCAACTAAGACTAGAAGGGTTTGAACCAATTTGAATCAAAGATTCAAATTTCAAACTCAAACATGGCCCTTTAAAGTGTTTTTCCTTGTTCTGCATTAAACATCAGGTTAACTTGTTTAATCATGCAGGAAAATAGTACAGATGGATAGATTGGATTTTTCTGATCATTTTTCATATATAATTTGTCTGATTTGGAGTTAGAGAATAAAAGTTATGAATTTTTGAAGTTTAAACTATATTCTAGAATTTCCTATATTAGATTAATTCCAGAAAATCAATTATTGCGTCAGTCTGACGTCAGTGTGACGTCAGCAGGTCAACGGGATACGTCCGGGTCAATCCTGACAGTGGGTCCCGTGTGTCAGTGTGATTAGATTAATTACAGTTTAATTAAAACTAAACCTGTTTAATTAACAGGGCTAGGCCCCACCTATCATTGACTCAGGGGAGTCAACTAGGGCCCACCCATGGTCAAACCCGGGTCGGCTGCACCGGCGTTTAGCCGCCGGCGAGCCCGACGCGGCGGCGGAAGTGGTTTTGGCTGTTTCGGCCGCCAAATGGGTCGCGGAGACCACCGGAGTGGAGCCGAGGACGAGCCGCAGCTCTTGGTGGAGTCCGTTGGGGTCGGGGTGGCCGGAGTTGGCACCGGCGACGACTTTGGCGGCCACCGGGGTTCGGCCGAAGACGAACTTGACGCTAGAGGGGTCGGTGAGGCGCGGGGATTAGCTAGCTAGGTGCTACGTGACACGGTGAGCATGATGGACACCGTGGAGTGGTCGGAGGGTGACCGGGAGCACGTCGGCGACGAGCTCCACGGCGGTGGGTGCGGTTGAGCTCCGGGAGGTCGCTACACAACTCGGGAGCAAGAAAAGGAGGGGGGGGGAGATGGCTAAGCTCACAGTGAGTGCGACGAAGCCCTTGGTGCGGCCGGAGATGGACCGGAGCGACGGCGGCGTTGAAGGGGATCTCCGGCGACGACGGTTCGGGCGAGGTCGTTGCGGTGGACTCGGGCGTTGCGAGCGCTCGGGGCTCGGCGTGCTCGATGGAGTGGACAGTGGCGGAGCTCCTAGACACGATGAGAGGGCGCACGGACGACGGGGAGCACGACTACGACGAAGGCACGGCGATGGTGGCGTCGGTCATGGCGGGGGAGCGCGAGGGGGAGGAGCTGGAGAGGAGAGGGGGTGTCTGGGGGGTTCGGGGGAGCGAGGGAGGCCGATCCACGACGTCACCGGGCGAGGGGAGCGGCGAGGCGGCGAGCAGGTGCGTGGCGCGCGCTGCGGTCGCCGTCGGGCACCTGCCTGCCTGCCTGGCCGGCAAGCAGCTCGCTGGAGCGGCGCTGGGCTGGGCCGGCAGGTGGGCCGGGAGCAGGCGCCAGGTAAGGTTTTGCTATTTTTACTGTTTTCTGTTTTTTTAATACTTCTGCAACTTTGTTGAATTAAATAAAATACTTAGGCAACTCCTAAAATCACCAAACTACTCCTGGTCCATAGTTGGATTATTTCCAACATGAAACATTTTAGTTTGGAGATATTTGAGCATTTAAATATTTTATATAATTTTAAATACCCAATTTCAAATATTTATGATTTAATTCAAAAACCCTAAGATGGCCTAGGAAAATGTGCATCACTTTTGGCAGAGGTTCTGAACCAAGACAAAAATGATGGGCATTTTAGAAGGGCATTTCAGGTTCATTGAAAAGTTTTTTAGTAACCCTCATTGGTGTCAGAGGGGCTGGGGGTTCTGTCATCCCCATTTCAGGTTTCTGATGGAAAAATAAACATGATGCAACACTCTAATGCATGACTAGCTAGGGTGTGACATTCGTTGATCGCGAGAGCTTATCATGGGCTAAGTTGGGACACCCCTGCAGGGTATAAACTTTTGAAAGCCGTGCCTGCGGTTATAGGCAGATGGGAATTTGTTAATGTCCGGTTGTAGATAACTTGACACCAGATCTGAATTAAAACGCATCAACCATGTGTGTAGCCATGATGGTCTCTTTTCGGCGGAGTCCGGGAAGTGAACACGGTTTTTGGGTTATGTTTGATGTAAGTAGGAGTTCAGGATCACTTCTTGATCATTGCTAGCTTCACGACCGTTCCGCTTGCTCTCTTCTTGCTCTTATTTGCGTATGTTAGACACCATATATGCTTAGTCGCTGCTGCAACCTCACCACTTTACCCCTTCCTTTCCCTTTAAGCTTTGCTAGTCTTGATACCCATGGTAATGGGATTGCTGAGTCCTCGTGGCTCACAGATTACTACAACAATAGTTGCAGGTACAGGTTATGCGATGATCATGACGCGAGAGCGATGCTTGCGTGCGTTGAGTTCTTCTTCTGCTTCTTCTTCGATCAGGGGATAGGTTCTAGGTCGGCAGCCTGGGCTAGCAGGGTGGATGTCGTTTGAGTTTATGTTTGTGTTTCATCCGTAGTCGGATGATGCTCTTATGTATTGTGATGTTGTATTCCTGTGGCATTGTATGCCTCTTGTATGTATCCCCATCTATTATGTAATGTTGATGTAATGATATCCACCTTGCAAAAGCGTTTCAATATGCGGGTCTATCCTTGGTGGGACCTTCGAGTTCCTTTCGGATAGGGTCGCATATTGGGCGTGACAAGTAGATCATGAAAAGAATGCTTTAGGTGCTGGTTATATTGTTGAATTCATTCATGATTCTATTGAAAATTATTATGAGGGAGGAACATATGCATGTAGGAATTGCAATAATGTCAAGTTTCCTCTCTATGTGCTTAAAATCTTGAGTTATGCTTGTTTTGCCTTCCTATGCTAGTTGATTATTGTGCCCATAAGTTGTTTGCTAACAAAATCCCTATGCATAGGAAGTGGGTTAGGCTTAAATGTGCTAGTCATATGCTTCATGATGCTCTCTTTATGTTTCAATTCCTATCTTTTATGTGAGCATCATTGTCATCATCATGCCTAGCTAGAAAGGAATTAAAGAAAAGTGCTTGTTGGGAGACAACTCAATATTTATCCTTACTGTTTTTGTGCGTCCACATGATTATGCTACTTTAGTATTCATGTTTTATAGCTTATATTTCAATAAAGTGCCAAGTAAGACCTTTAGGATAGCTTACAGTGATAGTTGTGTTGATCCTGCTGAAAATCAGAAACTTTTGCACCCAGTAAATTAGTTTTTATAATTCACAGAAACATTCTTTTGATCTGATTATTTTTGCTATGGATTTGTACATAAATTTCTTAGGACTTCCTAGTTTGGTAGGATGTTTGGACTTCCATAAGTATACTTTTGATACAGATTACTACAGACTGTTCTGTTTTTGACAGATTCTGTTTTCTATGTGTTGTTTCCTTATTTTGATGCATCTATGGCTAGTATTAAGTGGTATGAACCATAGATAAGTTGGAATACAGTAGATATTACACCAATATGAATTTAGAATGAGTTCATTACAGTACCTAAGTGGTTGTCTTATTTTCTTATACTAACGGAGCTTACGAGTTTTCTGTTGAGTTTTGTGTTGTGAAGTTTTCATGTTTTGGGTAAATATTCGATGGACTATGGAATAAGGAGTAGAAAGAGCCTAATCTTGGGGATGCCCAAGGCACACCAAGGTAACATTCAAGTACAACCAAGAGCCTAAGCTTGGGGATGCCCTAGAAGGCATCCCCTCTTTCGTCTTCGTTCATCGGTAACTTTACTTGGAGATATATTTTTATTCGCCACCTGATATGTCTTTTGCTTGGAGCGTCATTTTCTCTTGTTAGTATTTGCTTTCTGCGGTTTTAGACTAATGTTTTGCATATTTAGTTTCAATAAAAATGTCAAGGATAGCCTTTACCATGCTTATTTTGCTATTGTACATGTTGCTGTTTGAAAATAGAAAGTTTACCGCTGTTGCAAAAATTCCGAAGAAAAGTCAGAGAATGATATAATGTTGAAACATTTTGCATAATGAGGTCTGATAAATCTTCTATAGTGAGGTTTTTTTCTCATAATTTTTGGAGTTAGGGAAGTATGATGAATATTGCATTATTTATAGACTGTACTGTTTTGGCAGATTGCTGTTATGTTTGCATTGTTTGCATATGTTTGCTTGTTTAATGATTCTATTTGAGGATAGAAGTATTAAATATGCAGAGGCATTTAGTGTGCAATGTTGAATAATAATTTTAGTGATTTATTACAGTAGAAAATGATAAGGTTTTGCATTGGTTTATACTAACCTATCTCACGAGTTCTTGTTGAGTTTGTTGTGGATGAAGCGTTTGATAAAAAGAAGAGAAACCATGATATGAGAGGAATTAAGGAGACATAAAAGCTCAAGCTTGGGGATGCCCAAGGCACCCCAAGATAATATTTCAAGAAGTCTCAAGCATCTAAGCTTGGGGATGCCCCGGTAGGCATCCCACCTTTCTTCTTCAACAATTATCGCTTAGTATCGGTTAAGCCTAAGTTTTTGCTTCTTCACATGAGTTGTGCTATCTTTGCAATATCATTTCATTTTTTTTGCTTTCTGTTTGAATACAATACCAAGATCTGAAATTCTTTAATGAGAGAGAGAGTCTTCACATAGTTACACAACTATTTAGCTACTCATTGATCTTCACTTATTTCTTTTTGGAGTAGTTTCTCATTTACTCGTGTGCTTCACTTATATCCTATGAGTAAATGGTTGAATGAGTTGAATGTGATAAATCTGAAATTATATATGTCTCATTTGCTTATCCCATGGGGAGTAATGACTTCACTTCTAAGAAGTAGAGGTTTTAAATTTATTGAAGGTTAGCAAGCATTGTATTGGTCATTTGAACAATTCATGAAAGAATATTGAAGAGAGATTTCACATATAAATATAATATCCTAGACATCTTTTATAATTGTGAGCACTCATTAAGTATGACATGCTAAAGAGTTGATGTTGGAAAAGGAAGACAACGTAATGGGTTGTCACGCCCAATATGCGATACTATCCTAAAGAGACTCGAAGGTCCCACCAAGGATAGAACCGCATATTGAAACGCTTTTGCCAGGTGGATATCATTACATCAACATTACATAATATATGGGGATCCGTACAAAAGGCATACAATGCCACACGAATACAACATCATCATACACAAGAGCACCCTCCGACCACGGATGAAACATAAACAGAAACTCAAACGACATCCACCCTGCTAGCCCAGGCTGCCAACCTGGAACCTATCCCCTGATCGAAGAAGAAGCAGAAGAAGAACTCCAAAACAAGCAAGCATCGCTCTCGCGTCATGATCATCGCATAACCTGTACCTGCAACTGTTGTTGTAGTAATCTGTGAGCCACGAGGACTCGGCAATCCCATTACCATGGGTATCAAGACTAGTAAAGCTTAATGGGAAAGGAAGGGTTAAAGTGGTGAGGTTGCAGCAGCGACTAAGCATATATGGTGGCTAACATACGCAAATAAGAGCGAGAAGAGAACAAACAGAACGGTCGTGAAGCTAGCAATGATCAAGAAGTGATCCTGAACTCCTACTTACGTCAAGCATAACCCAGAAACCGTGTTCACTTCCCGGACTCCTCCGAAAAGAGACCATCACGGCTACACACGCGGTTGATGCGTTTTAATTCGGATCTGGTGTCAAGTTATCTACAACCGGACATTAACAAATTCCCATCTGCCTATAACCGTAGGCATGGCTTTCGAAAGATTATACCCTGCAGGGGTGTCCCAACTTAGCCCATGATAAGCTCTCGCCATCAACGAAGGATATACCTTCTCCCAGGAAGACCCGATCAGACTCGGAATCCCGGTTTACAAGACATTTCAACAATGGTAAAACAAGACCAGCAAAGCCGCCCGATG
Organism: Triticum dicoccoides; assembly: GCF_002162155.2. Lineage (NCBI taxonomy): Eukaryota > Viridiplantae > Streptophyta > Magnoliopsida > Poales > Poaceae > Triticum > Triticum dicoccoides. The sequence goes on along the minus strand of NC_041387.1, from coordinate 162,801,637 downwards.
CGCCGACAATCCAGATAGGAGCTGCACATATCTCGTTCTTAGGGCAACACCGGATGAGACATCCTACGAGTAAAACCAGATCTTGAGTTTCCCCGAGGGGGCCCCGCAGTCTACTCGGTTCGGACCAACACTTAGACAAGCATTGGCCCGGGGGGGCTAAAAATAAAGATGACCCTTGGGTTAATTACTCCCAAGGGAAATGTAGGAGGTGGTGAGGAAAATGGTAAAACCAAGGTTGGACCTTGCTGGAGGAGTTTTATTCAAAGCGAACTGTCGAGGGGGTCCCATAAATCACCCAACCGCGTTAGGAACGCAAAATCCGGGAATATAACACCGGTATGACGGAAACTAGGGCAGCAAGAGTGGAACAAAACACCAGGCATAAGGCCGAGTCTTCCATCCTTTACCAAGTATATGGATGCATTAATTAAATAAGAGATATTGTGATATCCCAACATAATCCTGTCCACCATGGGGCAATCTTCAACTTCACCTGCAACTAACAACTCTATAAGAGGGGATGAGCAAAAGCGGTAACATTGCCAAGCAACGGTTTGCTAGGAAGGGTGAAAAGGTTAGAGGCTGACATGGCAATTTGGGAAGCCTTGAAGAACAAGTGATATGTAGCGCAGCATAGCGATAGAACGAAGCAACTAGCACAGCAATGATAGTAGTGAGATCCAGGGTAGCGGTCATCTTGCCTAAAATCCCGCTAGCAAGAAGAACGAGTCTATTAAGAAGACGAAGCCACGAAGATGAACCAAGCGTAGACGAACGAATCCTCACGATCGCAACGAAACGGGAAACTATCGAGAAGAAGCACACAACATGGTAAAGACACCACACATATACATGATATGATGCACAACTAAGTATGATGCAAGGCAAGGCTACATGAATCTACTCATGGCAAGAGATTATGCAACCAAGAGCAACACATCAAGGCAAGTTTAAATGAGGCCGGGAATAACATATAACAATTCCGGTAAGTCCTCATATGCAAATTTCGAAGTTGGTCCAGAACTTAATAAACCTTATGTTCAAGTTGTTAAACAGCAAGTTAGATACACCAAGATGATCTACACGAAATTCTAGTCAAGTTACATATAAAGTTCATTTAATTCGAAGCTACGGCCTAAAAGATATGAGCAAAATAAGATAAACATGACATTGATGCAAAATGCATACAAACATCAAGCAAACACCTCAAAACAAGGATGCAACATTATAATATGAAACTACATGCAAAATCAAGCAAGTTTCATATAGAGCACACTCAAAACGGAGCAACGGTTCAACATATACACTCTATACAAGTTATAGCAACACTCTGTCCAAAACAGCAACTAGGCATATTGCAAGCACCAAAACAACATGCTACAACATCTCAACATAAAAACAAAAGGCATGGACATGATGTACAGGTAAAGCATAACAAAACATGAACACTGAGCTATCTCCAGAAATCACTAGAACATGCTCAAAAACACATGGCAAGATTGCAAATAATAACAGTTTCAGGCTTAGCAGAAAATAACATCAGGTTACAATGTTTAGAGCTATCAAACAACATGTTACAGGAACTTAACATGGAAAACAAAGGCATGGCATGAAACTACTAAATGCCTATAACAAATGTCCTTTACTGACCATGAGCCAAAAGGGCACAGAAAATATGATGGCACCCATGTAAACATGGCAAATTATATGACAGATTCATACATGGCAGGAAGAACAATAAGTAGGCATGTTGGTGAGCTTGTACCACTCACCACAGAGCAACACATGGCATGACAAGGCAACCAACAGCAATATGACATGTTTATGAAGGTAAGCATGGAAATAGCAAGTTCATAGGGTGCAGAGATCACTAGCAAAGCACATGGCAAAACTGAACTTAATGTTGACAGGCTGACAGCTACATTATTTAGCAATTTGAGAGCAAGATTACAACAACCTACAGCAAGCTATAAATGCAACCAGGGGCATGGATGGATAGAGCATGACATGTATAACAAAACATCCTTAGTGAACATCTCCAGATTATGCAAAGAATGACTTGTAGAAGCAGGTTTACATAGCATCACAAAATAGCAGATTCAGCCTAGCAAAACAGTAACAGCAAGTACACTACTTCACGAGCTCGATTCACTCACCACAAGTCATTGCATGACAAGATAAGCATAGCATCAGCAAGAAGACATGTTTATGAAACTAACCAAGGCAAGAACAAGTTCATATCATGCAAGAACCAACTACAACAACCTTGGAAAAATTGAATAACATGTAAACAATCTGCCAGAAACATTTTATAGCAAAAGTAGAGCAAAAAAATGACATGCTATACTACTCCATAATTGCAAAAAGGGGCATGAATGTATAGATCATAACCATATGTTCAAAACATCCTTACTGAAGTATCTCAAAATATGCATTGATCTCTCTGTAGAATCAAGGTTATATGGCATCAAAATAACAGCAGAAGAGGGACTAAAATCAGCAACATCACGAAGCCTAATTTGCATGCTTGTGCTAGTCACCACATTGATCACAAAAATACATGGCATACACCCCTGTAAATATGGCATGATGTAGCACAGAACACATGTAGACATCAACCTCATAGGATGCACACATCAAACATGGCAAAAATGACAAATGAACATGTTCTGTTAACAGACAGCAGACAACATGATATATCACTCTTGCAACGATGATTCAGGCATCAAGATGGCCTCGAATGAAGATGATGCAATGGAATGAAATGAATTACTCGTTGAGACGAACAATCTGACATATTACACGCATGAAACCGAGCAGTATACAACAAGTTATGATGTGATGAACATGAGCTAAAAATATGCAAATGTTTGGGACTTAGGGAAATCTGGAGGTCAACCTCTCGTGGATCCAGATCTGGATCGGGGCGGCGCGCGAACCGAGGATCACCGGAATCTTCGGCGGAGTTCGGGGAGGAGGTGGCCGGAGGCATTGGGGACGCGGCGCGGCGGAGGCGGCAAGGGCTGGCGCGGCGGCGAGTGCCGGGGCGGCGCGAGCGGCGCCCAAAGACGGTGCCGGCCAGAGTCGACGAACGGCGAGAGGCGGCCGGGCGGAGCGGGCCGCCGGCGAGGAGGGCGAGGCGGCCGGGGCGGGGCCGGAGGCGACGGACGGCGAGCGAGGCAAGGGTGGCACCAGGGTGGCGCGGCGGCCGACAATGAAGAAGCACGGGGACGGGGCGGGGTGGCGGCGCTGCGCTCGGGAAGGTGGCGTGGGCCGCGCGGGCCAGCTACGGGCCAGGCGGGCCGCGGAACGGGGAACGGCGGCGTGGGACAGGTGGCGGCACTGGATTTGCTGGGGCGGTGGCGCGGACGTGTCCGGCGGGATTGGACATGTCCGGCGCGCGGAGGAAGAAGGGGCTAGGGTTTCGGGAAGGATTTCATCCGCGAATTTCATGGGGAGGGGCATATTTATAGATTATGGGAGCTAGGAGAGTCCAAATGAGGAGCGGTTTTCGCCCAAACGATCATGATCGAATGACCGAGGGCATGGGGGTGACTTAGATGGGTTTTGGGCTAGTTTGGAAGGGTGTTGGGCTGCAAGACAAAAGAGGCTTTTACGGTTACCCGGTTAACCGTTGGAGTACCAAACGGCCTCCAAATGGCACGAAACTTGACAGGCGGTCTACCGGTGATATACCAAGGCTGCTTTGCAAACCTCGGGCCATTCCGAGAAAGTTTAACACCCGCTCACAACAGGAGACAAAAGGGGAACGCTGGAGGACATAGGAGTGACGGATTGCAAAACGGACAACGGGGAAAATGCTCAGACGCATGAGACGAACACGTATGCAAAATGAGATGCACATGATGACATGATAAAATGCAACACGCAAGCAAATGACAAGGAAATGCCGACGAGTAACTGGCAGACACCTGGCGCATCGAATCCGGGGCATTACATGGGTTATGTTTTCTCACATCTCAGTTAAAGTATATTGTCATGGATCATTCAAACATGTTGAGCTTGCCTTTCCCCCTCATGCTAGCCAAAATTCCTTGCACCAAGTAGGAATACTACTGTGCTTCCAAATACCCTTAAACCCCGTTTTGCTATGAGAGTCCACCATACCTACCTATGGATTGAGTAAGATCCTTCAAGTAAGTTGCCATCGGTGCAAGCAATAAAAATTGCGCTCTAAATATGTATGATATATTAGTGTGAAGAAAATAAGCTTTATAGGATCTTGTTATGGAAGCAATAAAAGCGACAGACTGCATAATAAAGGTCCATATACAAGTGGCAATATAAAGTGACGTTCTTTTGCATTAAGATTTTGTGCATCCAACCATAAAAGCGCATGACAACCTCTGCTTCCCTCTGCGAAGGGCCTATCTTTTACTTTATGTCTTTTAGTTTATGCAAGAGTCAAGGTGATCTTCACCTTTACCTCTTTCATTTTATGCTTTGGCAAGCACCTCGTGTTGGAAAGATCCTGATATATATATATGTATATATATATATATATGTATCCAATTGGATGTAAGTTAGCATGAACTATTATTGTTGACATCACCCAAAGGTGAATACGTTCGGAGGCAACACTATAAGCCCCTATCTTTCTCAGTGTCCGATTAAAACTCCATAACCATTAGTATTGCGTGAGTGTTAGCAATTGTAGAAGACTATATGATAGTTGAGTATGTGGAGTTTGCTAAATCAAAGCTCTGACATAGACCCTTCCTGAAAATTAGATGAATTGCAATTGTTTGATGACTGAGAATGAAGTTTGCTAGTTTTCAAGAAAGTTTATGGTCTATGCTTTAACATGTGAATTGCTTGTTACGTGTTCGTGAGAAGTTTTTATGAGATTAACTACTGTTATGACATATAATCATGCTAGAAAAGGTGATTGAAATTATCATTGATCAAACTTGTGCACCTGCTATTATTCACACTTCATAAATTCTTTCTTTATCATTTACCTACTCGAGGACGAGTAGGAATTAAGCTTGGGGATGCTGATGCGTCTCCAACGTATCTATAATTTATGAAGCATTCATGCTATTTTACTATCCGTTTTGAATGATTATGGGCTTTATTATACACTTTTATATTACTTTTGGGATTAACCTACTAACCGGAGGCCCAGCCCATATTGCTGTTTTATTGCCTATTTCAGTGTTTCGAAGAAAAGGAATATCAAACGTAGTCCAAAAGGAATAAAACCTTAGGGAGCGTGATTTTTGGAACGAACATGATCCGGGAGACTTGGAGTACAAGCCAGGGAAGCTTCGAGGAGGCCAGGAGATAGGAGGGCGCGCACACCCCCCTGGGCACGCCCCCTGTCTCGTGGGCCCCTCGAGCCTCCCCTGACCGACTTCTTTCACCTATATATTCCCATATACCCTAAAACCATCGAATACAAAGATAGATCGGGAGTTCCTCCGCTGCAAGCCTCTATAGCCACCCTGCCGGAGGGGGAACCCATCACCGGTGGCCATCTTAATCATCCCGACGCTCTCCATGACGAGGAGGGAGTAGTTCACCCTCGGGGCTGACACTACAAAAAAAGACACATCCGTGACATTTTGCGCCGAACGAATTTTTTTTCTGTCATACATATGACACCTCTATGAACATAATTGTGACAAAACCCGGTATCATCATAGATGTGGTGGGCTCCTACTTCTATCACAAAAAATCATGACAGAAAATGGGATTTTCATCCTGGGAGGGCCGGAGACGCAGCTGCATGACATTCTTTGGGCCGTCCATGACGGAAAAAATGTGGTAGAAGCGAGGGGGAGGAAAATTTCGGGGAGTTGCCGGTTACGGTGGGAGGTCGGGGGCCGAGCGATGCGCGTTTCTCTCGTACACGTACGCGCGTGTGTGCGAGGCGTTGGCTCTAACTGAACCCGAGCGAGACATTGGGCTCTAACTGAACCCGAGCGATTGCACTGCAGGCTACGCGTTACTGAACCCGAGCGATCAATCGATGGCTGTTAACTGAACCCGATGGAGCGATTCCTTCGCTACTGCTGCTAACTGAAGCCGATCGATTGGATGAACAGTGAGC
>NC_041387.1:162789314-162795115 GCF_002162155.2 Triticum dicoccoides | reverse complement strand
GACTGTAGGAGGTCCGTTTCCTCCGTTTTGCGGTATGCCACACCCCTCCCGATCAACAGGACCCCCGTTTCGACCATAGGAGGTCCGTTTCCTCCGTTTTGCGGTACGCCACACCCCTCCCGATCAACAGGACCCCGTTCCGAATGTAGGAGGTCCATTTTCTCCGTTCTACGGTACACCAGGCCTCGTTTCCATCGACTGTTCCGTCCAAGCCGGTTGGCTCCCACGCGTTCCGTTGCCTCCCGATGAACACGACGCATTTCGTTGCCTCCCCATGAACACGACACATTCCATTGCCTCCCCATGAACACGACGACGACGCTGTTTCTCCGTTCTGACCCAGCCATGTACACGAGCCCTCGCCGTACGTATGCGCGAGTAGGCGTTCGAGACCCCGCCCGTATGTACACATACGTGGCCGTATTTTCTTTCTTGCACCCTGGCCGTTGTACGTACGTGTACATGCTACGTGCGCGCCTCTACAACTACACGTGCGCGCCTCTACAAGAACTAGTATGTACGTACACGTTCGCGACCAGAATGACAATGCTACATACGCTTCGACCAGGTGGGTCCCGACTGTCAGGCATTTCCTTGCGTGCGAAAATGTCGCTGGTAGGTCCCAGCAGTAAGAGGGGCGAATCGTTTTTTTGCCCAGACGCACTTCCTTGTGTGCGAAGATGTAGCTGGTGGGTCCCAGCTGTCAGGGGGGCGAATCGTTTTTTGTTGCCCAGACGCACTTCCTTGCGTGCGAAGATGTAGCTCGTGGGTCCCAGCAGTCAGGGGGAAATGTTTTTTTCACGAAATACGGTGGTCCGTCCGGTGGGTCCCCGCTGTCAGGTGGAGGAATAATTATTTTGCACTTAATAAGGAGACATTTCCTTGCTGCGGCCATGGACCCAGCTGTCAGCCTCTCCACGTACAGTCCACGTCCGGTGGAAGCCGTTCCTTGACCACATCGACCACGCCGCGCCGAGAGCACCAGGGCAGTGGACAACGGCGAGGCCTAGGAAGGGGACGACGCAGAGCCGGGGAAGACGCGGCAGTGGATGCCCACACATAGAGGAGTACGAGGGTTCACTGGTTCGCTGCAGTGTGAGGTTGCCGTCGCCGCAGAATAACAGGGGGTGTGGGTGAGTAGAGGGATGGCCTGGCCAGCGGTGGGAGTAGTAGGGGCGGTGACGCCTCCGCCGCATCGCAGACGGCCACGGGAGGCAGGAGCACGAGGCACGACCGTCGCTGGTTTGGGCGGCTGGAGCAAGAAGACCAGAGGTTGAAGAAGCACTACGACCGTTGGATGGACATCGTACGGTCACTGGAGCTAGAATCGTATATATTGACTAAGTTTTCAAAGCCCTCCATCCCCGTCAACTTAGTAGGCCCACAAGTCAGCCTGCCACTATACTGGGTCCCAGCTAACAGGGGGAGTATTCATTTTTTTTGCATAATAAGGAGGCACTTCCTTGCCTGCGAAGATATAGCTGGTGGGTCCGAGCTGTCAACGGTGGTAACATTTTTTTTGCGAAATACAGAGGCCCTTTTGGGGGATCCCTAATGTCAGGTGGAGGAATCATTATTTTGCGGATAATAAGGCGGCATTTCCTTGCGTGCGGCCGTGGACCCAGCTGTGAGCCTCTCCACGTACAGTCCACTTCAGATGCATGTCGGTTGTTGACCATGTTGACCAGGCCGCGCCGAGAGCACTAGGGCGGTGGACGACGGCGAGCCCTAGGAATGGAACGACACGGAGGCAGGGAAGACTCGGCAGTTGTTTCCTACCCGGAGGGGAGTACGACTGTACGAGGGTTTATTGGTTCGTTTGCCGTCGTCGGAGAATAACAGCAGGTGTGGGTGAGTAGAGGGATGGCTAGGCCAGCAATGGGAGTACGGTGGGGCGGTGAGGGCTGCGCAGCAGCACAGCCGGCCGCGGGAAGGAGGGAGCAGGCAGTCCCGCCGACGCTTGTTTGAGCGGCTGGAGCAGGAAGAGCAGGGATTGAAGAAGCACGACGGCCGTTGGATGGACATGGTATGGTCACTAGAGCTAGAATCGTTCATATTGACTAAGTTGACAAAGCCCTCCGTCCCCGTCAACTTAGTATGCCCACAAGTCAGCCTCCCACCATGATGGGTCCCAGCTAGCAGGGGGAGTATTCATTTTTCTATGCGTAATAAGGAGGCACTTCCGGTGAGTCCGAGCTGACAGCGGGGGGAACGTTTTTTTCGCGAAATATGGTGGTCCGTCCGGTGGGTCCCAGCAGTCAGGGGCAAACGTTTTTTAGACAAATACGGTGGACCGTCCGGTGGGTCCCAACAGTCAGGGGGGAAACTTTTTTCCGCGAAATACTGGTGTCCCGTCCGATGGGTCCCTCCTGTCAGGTGGAGGAATAATTATTTTGCGCGTAATAAGGAGGTACTTCCTTGCGGCTGCCGTGGACCCAGCTGTCAGCCTCTCCACGTACAGTACTCTTCCGATGGAAGTCGGTCGTTGACCACATTGACCACGCAACGCCGAGAGCATCACGACGGTGGACGACGGCGAGGCCTAGGAAGGGGACGACGCGGAGCCGGTGAAGACGCGGCAGTGGATGCCCACGCGGAGAGGAGCACAAGGGTTCACTGGTTCGGCTGCGGTGTGAGGCTGTCATCGCCGTGGAATAACAGGGGGAGTGGGTGAGTGGAGGGATGGCCTGGCCAGCGGTGGGAGTAGTATGGGGACGGTGAGGCCTCCGCGGCAGCACAACCGGCCACGGGAGGCAGGAGCATGCGGCACGACCGGCGCTGCTTTGGGCGGCTGGGGCAAGAAGACCAGAGGTTGAAGAAGCACTACGGCCGTTGGATGGACATCATTTACCATGCTGCGCTGAGAACACCAGGGCGGTGGACGACGGCGAGGCCTACGAATGGAATGACACGGAGCCGGGGAAGACACGACAGTGGCTGCCCACGCGGTGGAAAGTATGAGGGTTGACTGGTTCGGCTGCCTTCGCCGGAAAATAACAGGAGGTGTGGGTGAGTAGAGGGATAGACAGGCCAGGGATGCGAGTATGATGGGGCCGTGAGGCCTGCCCGACAGCACTGCCGGCCACGGGAGGCGGGAGCAGGCGGTTCCGACAGTGCTGGTTTGGGCGGCTGGGGCAGGAAGATCAGAGACTGAAGAAGCACGATTGCCGTTAGATTGACATCTACCGGTCTGACGCTGGTAGAGTCGATTGTTGACTAAGTTTTTTTTACGAAACCTTGTGTACGCATGAACTTGGTAGGCCCACAAGTCAGCCTCCAAATCTGTGGCAGACAACATAAAGCCCATTTGCTATTTTTTATAATTTGCACCCCATTTGCTAATTCTTAAGTAATTTATTACAACCCATTTTCTGCCCAGGACCATGATCAAAAAGTTCAACCTTATTTTGCATATTTCAGTGGAGTCCGAACTGTTGTAATCCCGAAATGATAAACATTTTTTAAAAACTTATTGATTTGCCAACAAAATTGTTTTGTTTTTGTGAGCAAATAAGACGTGGGACAATTGAGTTGGTTTAAGGGAAAACCAGTGGTAAAAAAATCAGCGCTGGGTGGGAAAAACAACAAAAATAAGGATGTAAATATGAAAAGGGAATTTCATGTGTTTTCAATATAATGATACGTGAATATGAACTAGTAAAACTATAGGTAGAGATTAGAAAACGGATGTAGGACATGCGTTTCAAGAGGAAAATAGAACTGGGCTGTGTGTTTGATTCAGTAAAAAAACTGCCTGCGGATGTTGTAACACAAAATATAACTAACGCTGGCGGGCAGAGGCTAGTAGATACCTGCTGGATCTTTGTGCCCCGTTGTCGTCATGGGTTGGGCCTGTTAAAAACAAAACCAACCCTGGGAAGTCTGCAGCCCAGTTGAAACATGCTCGACCTGAAACAACAATATACATGCTCAATAAATGACAGAATTCTACAAGTACAGACTGATAACTGGGATGTAGCATGGATATTTTTTTTATCGTGATAATAAGTGCATGCACTTGTTTCGAAAAAATTGGAGAACTGGGAATTCGAACGGCGGGTGCTTATGCTACCCATCAAATAAAAATTAGGCGCCTGAAAATTCGTTTCGAAACAAATCATTCAGCTTTATATCCACGCCGACCCTCGGCATGATGGTTTGAAGCAAATGCAAGTTCATACCAAAAGATCGTTAACAACAATACCAACTTGCGGACGACAAGGTAGTACAAGTACCAATACCTAACTAACTTATAATCTTTTTACTCTTGGCCCTAGTGTTCGTTTGGTAGAAAATCTTGCAGAGGACCAGTTCCCACTCCTACTCTTGCTCCAGGTCCCCGAGGTGGTACAGGTGCATCACCCAGTTGGTCCTCTGCTGGTCGAAGTTCTTGTTGGTGTGCAGCACCAGAACCTTTTTTGCTGCCCGTCTGCCGGCCGTTGACCATCACCGACCAGGTATTGCCGGTCTTGTGCCACATCGCGTGCATGACGCACTCTGATTGTATCTTGCGATGCGTCCACGTGCCCCTTTTGAATGCCCTGGAATTGCGCTAGAAGAATTGCTTCCTTAGGCCACTCAGTGTGATACCTGCAGTATTGTGGAATACAGGTTTTAGTGTACGTAGTTGGCATTTCCATAACATCTTTGGCATGTTGCAGTCACTTGTTTCACTTTTTATTAACTGTCAAAATGTAATTGCTTCACCAGGTATGCGTCCAAAAAGAAAAATAGAGCTATAAACAAAGGAATATGTTTGTGCAAGTAGACGGCCGATCGGTGTCTTACCTGGAAGTTTCTTAGGTTGGGTGTAGCATATGTTGTGCTCGCTGTTGATGGTTGGTATGAACAAATCGATGAGAGACTGAAATCTCACGCTGTCAGCGCTCACTTTGGCCTCAAGGTGCTCGATGAGCTCCTGATCCATGGGATCGAACTTGACGCCAGCCGGCAGCACCGGCCAATCCTTCTTCGACTTGCATCGGTAATTCTAGTTATATGGTACTCAATGTATGATCAATCGACTGTTTTAAGTGAATGATGAATGATTTCGACAGATAAGTGGTACTCCAAATCTGAAGTCCAGAATACCCGAGCACGCCGCCGGGATTCTTGTGTCACCTCACATGCAGCGTGTTGTCACGTCAATTCAATGTGTTGACATGATGAATAATTTGACCGACGTATACTAGTACTGCTACTGTACTACTTACTAGTCGTATTTAGTGTCACAATTTATACATAGGTTTAACTAACAAGTACGCACTTGAAGCCTAACTGATATTTATATATACACTACAAAAAAAGACACATCCGTGACATTTTGAGCTGAACGAATTTTTTTCTTTCATACATATGACACTTCTACGACGATAATTGTGACAAAACCCGGTATCATCATAGATGTGGTGGGCTCCTACTTCTATGACAAAAAATCATGACAGAAAATGGGCTTTTTGTCCTGGGCGGGCCGGAGACGCAGCTGCATGACATTCTTTGGGATGTCCATGACGGAAAAAACTGTGGTAGAAGCAAGGGGGAGGAAAATTTCGGGGAGTTGCCGGTTATGGTGGGAGAGCGATGCGCGTTTCTCTCGTATAGGTACGCGCGTGTGTGTGAGGCGTTGGCTATAACTGAACCCGAGCGAGGCGTTGGGCTCTAACTGAACCCGAGCGATTGCACTGTAGGCTACGCGTTACTGAACTCGAGCGATCGATCGATGGCTGTTAACTGAACCCGATGGAGCGATTCCTTCGCTAATGCTGCTAACTGAAGCCGATCGATTGGATGAACAGTGAGCA